>NW_020190874.1:0-86118 GCF_002263795.3 Bos taurus | reverse complement strand
ACCCCATGGACGCCAGCCCTCCTCTGTGCATTGGAATTTTTCCAAGCAAGAATTACTGGAGTGTGTTCCATGTCCTCCTCCAAGGAAACTTTCTGACCCAGGGATCAAACCCTGCATCTTCCTGCATCGGAGGAGGCTTCTTTGCCACTGGAGTCTCCTGGAAGCCCCAGAAACGTGAATACCTCTGTTAATAGAACAGCAACAACATGATCCACAACCTTGCACCATATCAAAGAATAACTTCAAATAAAAATGAAATCATAGACCGGAAATGTAAAACCTGAAAAAAAAAAAAACAAACAGAATTAAAAAAAAGAATCTTAGGTAACTAAGAAACTGTTTGGCTACCATTTTATCCAAGATTATTGATAAGAAGATTCAAAAGTAAATATTGAAGGGAATGTGATTGCAATACCTTATCGTCTTTTATTTATTATCTATTAAAACATGTGGTTTAATTTTTATTAAAAGAATCCTTGTATAATTTTCCACTGAAACTAGGGAAATGTTGCACAAAGAAGGAAAAGTTCTTGCTATAGCAATCCGAGGGCTTCCCGGTTGCTCAAGTGGAGAACCTGCCTGCCAACGCAGAAGACGCAGGTTCCATCCCTGATTCCCACATGCCGTGAGTAATAAAGCCCTGTTGGCACAACTCCTCGAGCCTGTGCTCTAGAGCCTGAACCCAACCAGCTACTAGATCCACATGCTGCAAACGCTAGACTCACATTGCTCTAGAACCCATGCTCTGCCAAAAAGAGAAGCCGACCACAAACGAGACCACCCATGTACTGCAAACGAGAGATAGGCCCCAGTCTCCACAACTAGAGAAAAGCCTGCCAGCCAACAAAGAACTAGGCAAGCCAAAAGATGAATACATAAAATAAATAAAATTAAGTTGCAATCTACATGGCAAACTAAAAAGTCATACCTACAATCAGTCCCTGATAAATCAAAAAGCAAAAACTAACCATTTTTTTCTTTAAAACTTAACTGCATGTGTAAGCAATGAAAACAATGATCTCTTTTAGAAGTAAGACTCTCAGTTCCTTACAATGAAAGATGCGATAAATAAACAAGGCTATCTTAGTATCTATATCGATAAGACAAAGAATCTTGCCTTCTAAGGAAATTACTTAGAAAGATAAGGAAAAACCTTTTGTACATCTCTTATAAGAGCAAGGACCTAGAACAAGTGCCTTTAGCACTGGTCAAATATACAATAACAGTATTATAACTAAGGTCACCACCATGATAATGGCTGTACATTATTCCTTATGATATTATCTTAATAACTGAGAATTGTTACCATTTTTGGGCTTCATAACTGTTTCATTTTTTGTTGTTGTTTGCTGTTCAGTCACTATGTTGGTGGTCGGACTTCTGCAACCCCATGGACTCAAGCACCGCCAGGCACCCCCTGAAGCCATCACTAATCTCCTGGACACTGTGCAAAGAGTCAGACACAACTGAGCATGTGCGTGTGCCTGTGCACACATATACACGCGCGTGCGTGGGCACACACACACACACATTCAAGTCTTCCAGCATCATTTGTTGTTCCACATCGCATGTGGGATCCTAGTTCTTTGACCAGGGCTCAAATCTGTGTTCTCCTGCATCGGAAGGAAGAGTCTTAAGCATTCAACCACCAGGGAATCCATGACCCATGAATGTATTTAGCAAATTGTACAAATCTTTTGACATTTCTAACAACTTGTGAAATTCTGTCTTTCCAAATAAAATTCTAAATGAAATCTGCTTGATCTCAAACTGACTTTGATATTTCCCAGAAGGCCTCTGGAAAATCACGAAGAGCCTGTTCCTTCACCTTGTAAAGAGATGTTACAATAATTAGGTTCATTTGATAAGCTGAGTTGCACAGGAAGCATTCTCAAATACTAAGAGATGCTTCACCTTTTCTAATTTATACTTCTATGGGTACAATGTAAATATAAATACTTTAGAAATTATATTAAGTTCCTAGAAATGTCAATGCCTTTGTTGTTCATGATGTATCTTGGTGCTGCTTTGCCTTATAATTAGACAACACTGGCATAATGTTATCAGCTGCAATTCCAGTTACTATTTTAGAATGTTGTATGCCACAGAAACAACTAAATGTCCTTGTCAATTGCATCACTTTGTATAATGAACATTGTATAATGAACATCCATCCCATCTTTTACCATGGTGATTTTCATCATTTTTAAATTTATTTTTTACTGAAGGATAATTGCTTTATAGAATTTTGCTCTTTTCTGTCAAACCTCAACATGAATCAGCCATAGGTGATACATATATATATATATATATATATATATATACACCCTCCCTTTTGAACCTCCCTCCCATCTCCCTCCCCATCACACCCCTCTATGTTGATACAGAGCCCCTGTTTGAGTTTCCTGAGCCATACAGCAAATTCCCATTGGCTATCTATTTTACATTTGGTAATGTATGTTTCCAGGTTACTCTTTCCATACATGTCACCATCTCTTCCCCTCTCCCATGTCCATAAGTGTATTCTCTATGTCTGTTTCTCCATTGTTGCCCTGTAAATAAATTCTTCAGTACCATTTTTATGGATTCCATATATATGTGTTAGAATATGATATTTCTCTTTCTCTTTCTGACTTACTTCACTCTTATAATACTTACTTCTTTCTTACAATAGGTTCCAGTTTCATCTACCTCATTAGAACTGACTGAAATGCGTTCCTTTTTATGGCTGAGTAATGTTCCATTGTGTATATGTACCAGGACCTCTTTATCCATTCATCTGTCAATGAACATCTAGGTTGCTTCCATATTCTGGCTATTGTAAATAGTTACCAATGGCATTTTTTCACAGAACTAGAACAAAAAAGTTCACAATTCATATGGAAACACAAAAGACCCTGAATATCCAAAGCAGTCTTGAAAAGAAGAATGGAGCTGGAGGAATCAACCTTCCTGACTTCAGATTATACTACAAGGCTACAGTCATCAAGACAGTATGGTATTGGCACAAAAGCAGAAATACAGACCAATGATTTTCATCTTTTGTCATCCATAGTTATTTTACCTTGACGCTTCCCTGAAAACCCTTGCAATCAGCTACATGCCAGACTAACTATCTTCAACAAAATGAGACTATCTTGGAGTCCTGAAAGGACTCTGCCAGGTACTCTTGAGGCACAGAACTCCTAATTGCCTTGCTTAAACAACTTGGAGACCACACCACTAGACCGAGTCAGGATTTCCTGAATTCTCCTGGAGAAGCTGATAAGTTCATGAGATGGCTAATCCAAGATCAAACAGAACAAGAATTACATGGGGCTGAGTGAACACATTAAGCATGATTACAGCTTTTGTTTGGACTACTGCTGATGCCTTAATGTTCTATTCTCTGGAGAACAACTTTCTCTTCTAACTTCAGCTATCTAAGATTCATAATAGTTTAGTAAATCATACTGCTGTAAATGTAAGTGAGGTACTTATCTTCTTTTCCCTGCCTGATCACTCTAGAGTTGAATATTCTTATTAAGTATTCTCATTTTCATAGTAATACAATGAATGGTATAGGTTCAATATGAAACTTTCCTCTGTATTGATTTGATTATATAAGCTTTTAGTGGACTATCACATTTGAAAACAATACATATAATCAGACATGATCAGATAGTTAAAGAAATTAAAGGTGATTTTATGAAGCCAATGCTTACAACGTCCTCTTGGGCAAATGGGCCTCCTACCTGGATTACAGCTTTCTCAGTCTTAGAGCTGAGTAGGAGAGGTCACCACCTGGCAGGCCTAGCAAACTTAGGATACTGTGAGGACTTCAAGAAGAGATTAATTTACCTAAATCTGCATGTGAATTCTGGTGGTGAGTTCTTGGCATGGCTTCCTAGCCTCGAGAGGCTTTTCAAAGTCCAGTCTAAGACTCTTTATGAAAAGTTCCAGCAATGCAAACTAAAAAGGCCTCTGTGGTCAATTATCATTCTTGCTGAAATTGTGCAAATAAGCAAGCCAAATCTAGTGAGATCAGACATTTTAAAAATGTAAGAATGATCTTATTCTTACTCCTAATGGCATTGCTTAGACAACTTTGAGACCACACCACTAGACCGAGTCAGGATTTCCTGAATTCTCCTGGAGACTCTCAGCTGATAAGTTCACGAGATGGCTAATCCCAGATCAAACAGAACAAGAATTACAAAGAATAATCTTACTTTGAGTATCTTTGGCCAAAAAGGAAGTGACTGTTGAAATTTTGTTTTTAAAAAGAAAACACAGCGTTGTAAGGTATGGGATTCTGGTCTTTGAGCTATTTTGCATGTCGTTGTAAACTACGTGATTATGTGACCTACATCTAAATCGGACTGGCTTCTGCTATCTCATACACTTTGTCAGTCCTTACCAAATTCTCAGCTCTTCCAGTTTGCTTCAATATCTGGCGGCAACTCCTCAAACTTCTGTTTCCAAATTTTTTCCAACCCTCCTGATTTGACATCATTGAGAACACAAAGCTGACTGCCCAGATTCTTATTGGAAGTCTACGCTTTGTCTTCATAGGATCAAAAGAAGTCCTATGAGCTGAAGCTAGACAACTTGATATAAATTTCAAAGGACTCATCATTGCAGCAGATTATGTATGATCTTCATGCCTGAAACTGCTGCCACGTGGGTCGCTCAGGAAATTACACTTTATCTCCCATGCTCTGCTCCAGGAAATAATCATGATTGTGGATGAGCTTACCAAAACCTATCTGATGTCTATGCTTCATAGAAAACATTCACTGCAAACTAGGAAATCTATCAGATTAGCACTGCCATCCCCTCACTCCACCATCTAAACATGCTTCAAGCCCAATGGCTAGAAATGCTTTCAATTGGTTATCCTTCTGGACTCAGAAACTGTGTCTAAATATTAATAGTCCACTATAAATCTTAATCTTTCTTTTTTGTTTCCTTAGAAACCTCCCTCATTAAGTGATTGATTCCTTGCAGGATCCAGCAGATATCTTCTACTATCAAATATCAGCAGACGCTTCAGCTGTTCCTTAGTGAACAAAAGGTGACTGAGTGAGAAATGGACTTATACTGTTCACAGGAAAAAGAATGCCTCTTCTTCCCTTGAAGAAGGGGAGGAACTGAAAATAACTCCCTCCTTAATCAAACCTTAGGCCATTCTGAGTCCTCTTCTTCACTCTACCAGAAGCTTGATCCTACCTGCCAAGCTGCCAAGCTCAATTTTAGCAAAGATCCTCCCTAATCAGAATCAGTTTAATCAGAATCCCCCCCTACTTCATATCTGAGTTTTTCACCCCTCCTCTTGATAGCTAATCAAGTTCCACTCCCAGCCTCCCTTGAAACTTGTGTTAGTCAGAGTTCTCCACAGAAACAGGATCAACAAGAAACAGATAGATATACACATATCTTATATATCAAGTATCTATACCTATAGGTATAGATAACTAGATCAGATACCTAATGTCTATACATTTATATATGTGTGTGTATACATATATATATAATATATATTATATATATATTAGTTATATTTCTCTGCTATATATCGATGTTGCTATAGATATAAGATAGATATAGATATGGCTTCCCAGGTGGCTCAGTGGTAAAGAATCTGCCCGCCAATGCAGGAGACATAGGAGACATGGGTTCAGTCCCTCGGTTGGGAAGATCCCCTGGAGGAGGTAATGGCAACGCACTCCAGTATTCTTGTCTGGGAAATCCCATGGACAGAGGATTCTGGAGGGTTACAGGTCCACAGGGTTGCAGAGTCAGGCACGACTTAGCAACTGAGCATGAGCACGGGCATACATATACATGAAGAGATTATAGAAATTGGCTCATGCAATTGTGGAGGATGAGAAATCATGCAATCTGCTGTCTGCAAGCTGGAAAAAACAAGAAAGTCGGTGGTATAATTCAGTCTAAGTCAGAAGGCCTGGCAAACCCTGAACCCAGTTCAAGGCTAAAAGCCTGAGAATCAGAGGGCAGACGGTGCAAATCCTGGTCTAAGTGCAAAGGCCTAAGGCGAGGAATGCCGATGTCTTAGAACAGAGTCATATGGATGTCTCAGTTCAGGCAAAGAGCAAACTCATCCTTCCTCTGCCTTTCTGTTCTATTCAGGCCCTCAAGGGATTGGGTGATGCCCACTTGCATTGATGAGGGCAATTTTCTTTACTCAGTCTACCAATTCCTATGCTAATCTCTTCCACAATCCTGCTTACAGACACACCAGGAAATGCTGTACAAGCAAGTTGACATCTAAAATTAGCCAACACAATACCTAAGTTCCTGTTAGTAATTTCCCAGTCACTACCTCCTTCAACCACCCTGTTGGCGATAAATTTTCATCTGTCTCTCGTGTAGATGGAGTTGAGTTTATTTTCCCTGTTGCAACAGTCTCTGTCCCCTTTTACAGTAGTCTTAAACAAAGCCTTCCTTGCCTTAAACTCCATGTGGCATAATTATCTATTGACAATATTCAAGTTATGTTCATGTGAATGAGAGAATGTGTGTCAGGTTCTCAGCTGTGAGCTAGTATGTGCATATTTATGTGAGATAAAATGAGAATGTGAGTACATGTGAGCAAATTTCTTCTGTGAGCTAATGTCTGAGCTTTATGGTGGATGGAAACATGTTTGTGTATACATGTATATAAGCATGTTCTGGATATTAAGAATGTGTAAGTGAAAGTGTGAGTGGGAACATCTGGAAGCATCTGACTGTTTATATCTGAGTCCCTTTGTGAGTAAACTTGTGAGTAAGGTCCTGAAATGGAGTGACTATATCAGCATGTTTTGGCTTCCCTGGTAGCTCAGCTGGTAAAGAATCCGCCTGCCACGCAGGAGATCCTGGTTCGATTCCTGGGTTGGGAAGATGCCCTGGAGAAGGGATAGGCTACCCACTCCAGGATTCTTGGGCTTCCCTGGTGGCTCAGACGGTAAAGAATCCACCTGCAATGTGGCAGATCTGGGTTCGATACCTGGGTCAGGAAGATCCCCTGGAGGGGGGCCTAGCAACCCACTCCAGCATTCTGGCCTGGCGAATCCCCACGGACAGAAGAGCCTGGCAGCTACAGTTACAGTCCATGGGGTCACACAGAGTCGGACACGACTGAGCGGCTAACACAGACACACACACACAGACACACAGACACACACACACACACACACACACACACACACACATCAGCATGTTTATGTGAAACAATGAATGTGTTGGTGCACGCATGTGAATGTATGTGTTTTTGAATTTGAGTTTGAGGGCAAATCAGTGTGTGTTTAGTTAGTGTGCAAGAATGTGTATGTATGTCAACATAATCTCTGTGTGACATTGTATGTGTGAGCATGTTCATGGGTGAGAGTGTTTTCTTAGGTGTAAATGTGTGTTAGTCAGTCACACTAAAATATTTAAGTGTGTTCACCTGTATAAATGAATTTGTAGGCATGTGAATGCATATTAGCATAATACTGAGTAGTTGGGGTAAATGTGTTTTTTGTGTGATCTTGTTTATGTGTGAATACATTTGGGTAAGGTTATTTGTGAGCATATATGTGGGAGTACATTCAATGGTTTTTTATTTTTTAAATTAGTTACTTGGAGGATAATTATTTACAATATCGTGATGGGTTTTGCCATACATCAACATGAATCGGCCATACGTATACGTGTCCCCCCTCATCCTGAATCTCCCTCCCACCTCCCTCCCCACCCTATCCCTTTAGGTTGTCCCAGAAAACCGGCTTTGGGTGCCCTGCTTCTTGCATCAAACTCACACTGGCCATCTATTTTACATGTGGTAATGCATATGCTTCGATGCTATTCTCTCAAATCATCCCACCCTCGCCTTCTCCCACTGAGTCCAAAAGTCTATTCTTTACATCCATGTCTCCTTTGCTGCCCTGCATGTAGGATTGTCCATATCATCTTTCTAAATTCCACATATATGCATGAATAATATTATTTATTTATTTTTGGCTGTGCTGTGTCTTTGTTGCTGCGAGGGTGTTTCTCTACTTGCTTCTCTTTGGCTGAGATGCACAGACTTCTTGTTGCGGAGCAAGGACTCTAGGGCACGCAGGCTTCAGTGGTTGTGGCATGTGGGCTCAGTACTTGTGGCTTGCGGGGTCTAGAGCACAGGCTCAAAACTTGTGGCACATGGGCTTAGTTGCTTCGTGGCACGTAGGATCCTCTCGAATCAGGGATCAAACCCATGGCTTTTACATTGGCAGGTGGATTCTTTACCACAGAGCCACCAGGAAGTCCCATGTAACGGTTATTTAATAAATGAATGAAATTGTGAGCTTCTTGCTGATCGTGAGCACGTTCCTGTGCAATTCAATATGTAATCATGTTTGTGACAATGATATTTTATATGGGTAAGTGAATGGGTGTGTGCATGTATAAATGAAATGAGTGTATCTTGAATGTGAGTGAATTTATAATCATGTGTATGTTTTTAAGTGCACGACTATGATAATATGAATTATCTAGGGCCACTTCATGTGTGTGAATTGTGAGCCACCAAGTGTGAATGCATGTTAGGATGTGTATATGTGTGAGTACATTGGTCAGCATGTGTTAATTTGTAAGCTAGTCACTCAGTCATGTCCGACTCTGTGATTCCATGGACTGTAGCCCGCCAGGCTCCTCTATCCATGGGATTCTCCAAGCTACAATGCTGGAGTGGGTTCCACTCCCTTCTCCAGGGGATCTTCCTGACCCAGGATCTAACCCGGGTCTCCTGCATTGCAGGCAGATTCTTTACCATCTGAGCCACCAGAGAAGCCTGAACAAATGAGTATGTGCATATATATGAGTTTGTCCATTTGTGAGAGTAAATATGTGACCTTGTACATCTGAGAGTGTGTTCATATTTCAATATTTGGGTATTGCTGTAAATGTTTGTGTGTTCAAGTATACCCTGAATTTGCAGCCACATGCACGGGTGTTAGCACGTTTGTATGAGTAGGAATGTGTATCCGGTTCAGCGTTGTGAGCTAGTTAACAGGTGAGTGTATTTGTGTGAGTGAAACATAAACATGAGTGGAAGTGCTTGTGAGTGTATTTTCTTCTTTGAGTGAATATCTGAGCTTCATAGAGGATGTGAACATATTTGTATGTGAGTCTCTATGTGAACATAGATTTTGAGTGAAAATGTGCATGTATAAGTGGAATGTGTGAGTGGGAACTTTTGAATATAAGCATTTGTGTCCCTGTGTGAATGAATCTATGGGCATGGTCATGTGATTAAGTGAATGTTTGAGCATGTTTGTGTGAAGGAGTGAATGTCAATATGCACATGTAAGTGTATGGGTGTGTGAATGGGAATGTACTGGTGGGCAAGTCTGAGACTGTTTGAGTGTTAAAGTGTTTTGTGAGTGAGTGAATGTGTAAATGTATAGGTATGTCAGCACATCTGTCTGTGACAGTGTCTCTGTGAGCCTGTTCATGGGTGAGAGTGGTCTCTAGGATATATATTTACCTGTATGCTTAGAGTGAACATTTATGTATGCTCATCTGTATAAATGCATTTGCAAGTCTGATAATCATCTTGGCATATGCATGTATAATGGATGGGAAAGTATATTTTCTCGTGACCTTGTTAATATGTGATTACAGTGGTCACTCACTATCCACAGAAGCCTGAGTCTAGGACCCACTGAGGATACCAAAATCTGAGCGTGTCCAAGTCCCATAGTCAGCCCTCTCTGTCCCTGTAGTCTGCATCCTCAGATTCAACCAGCCGTGGATCATCAGTATAGAATGTGATATGCAGTTGGTTAAATCTGTGAATTCAAAACCCATAGACACAGAGGGCCAACTGTATATTTATTGAAAAAGTTTGCACATAAGTGGACCCACAGTTGAAATCCGTGTCAGGCAAGGGTCAACTGTATATTGGAATAAGGTCATTCATACCCATGTGTGAGTAAATGTAACTGTTTTATATAGATGGGTGAGTCTGTTTGTGTGCAACTATATTTGTGACCATGTGCATGCTTATGACAAAAAGTTTGCATGAGTAAATGAATTCACATGTTTGCACATATAAACACAATGTGCCTGCCTGGTTACATATCTGTGACCATGTGCTTGGATGTTAGCATGTTTGTGTAAGGGAATATGTATCAGGTTCTTTGTTTTGAACTAGTTAATGTAGAGTGAGCACCTTAGTATAAAATATGGGTGTACACGGAAGGACGTATGAGTGCATTTTCTTCTGTGAGCAAATGTTTCAGCTCCAAGATGGATGTGAGCATGCTTGTATTCATGCATTCATGTGGGCACAGTCTGCATTTTAAGATTGTGAATGATATGTGTAAGTGAAGGTGTGAGTGGGAGCATCTGACTGTATGTATTTGTATTTCAGTTTGAGTGAATTCGTTGGAATGGTCATTTGGTTGAATACATGTTTAAGCATGTTTTTGTGAAAGAGTGAATGTGTCAAGAGTGTATGTGTACGTGCATCTGTGTTTCTGAATGTGAGTGCATGTTTGAGTTTGTGAATATTTGATCTGTTTTGTGAGTGAATGTGTATCTGGATGTAAGTCAGGATATCTGTGTGCAACAGTCTATGTGTGAGACTATGTAGGGGCAAGAGGAATTTTCTGGCTGTAAATCTGCACACTTAAAGTATAAATTTATGTGTGCTCATCTCTATAGATAAATTTTCAATCATGTGAATGCATTTTCGTATATATCTGAGTACTGAGTCAGTGATTTTGTTGTGCAAGTGATCTTGTAAAAGTGTGAAAATATTGGAATAAAGAAATCTGTGAGCATGTGAGTGAACATAGCTACTGTTATGTAATGCGACTGAGTGAATTTGTGAGCTTCCTGGTGTGACCATATTTGTGTGCAGGTAAACATATGAGCATGTTACTGTTCCAGTGAGATCAGTCATTCAGTCATGTCCGACTCTGTGACCCCGTGGACCGCAGCATGCCAGGCTTCCCTGTCCATCACCAAGTCCCGGAGCTTGCTCAAACTCATGTCCATCGAGTCAGTGATGCCATCCAACCGTCTCATCCTCTGTCGTCCCCTTCTCCTCCTGCCTTCAATCTTTCCCAGCATCAGGGTCCTTGCTAATGAGTCAGTTCTTCGCATCAGGTGGCCAAAGTATTGGAGCTTCACTTTCAGCATCAGTCCTTCCAATGAATATTCAGAACTGGTTTCCTTTAGCATTGCCTGGTCTGATGTCCTTGCAGTTCAAGGGACTCTCAAGAGTCTTCCCCAACACCACAGTTTGAAAGCGTCAATTCTTCGGCGCTCAGCTTTTTTTATGGTCCAACTCTCACAGCCATACATGACTGCTGGAGAAACCATAGCCTTGACTACACGGACCTTTGTCGCTAAAGTCATGTCTCTGCTTTTTAATACACTGTCTAGGTTTGCCATAGCTTTTCTTCCAAGGAGCAAGCGTCTTTAATCATGGCTGCAGTCACCATCTGCAGTGATTCTGGAGCCCAAGAAAATAAAGCCTGTCACTGTTTCCATTGTTTCCCCATCAATTTGCCATGAAGTGATGGGACAAGGTGTCATGGTCTTCGTTTTTCAGTGTTGAGTTTTAAGCCAGCTTTTTCACTCTCCTGTTTCACTTTCATCAAGAGGCTCTTTAGTTCCTCTTTGCTTTCTGCCATAAGGGTACTGTCACCTGCATTTCTGAGGCTAGTTACTGATATTTCTCCCGACAATCTTGATTCCAGCTTGTGCTTCATCCAGCCTGGCATTTCGCATGATGTACTCTGCATATAAATTAAATAAGTAAGGTGACTATAGCCAGCCTTGACGTACCCCTTTCACAGTTTGGAACCAGTCTGTTGTTCCATGTCTGGTTCTAACTCTTGCTTCTTGACCTGCAGCCAGATTTGTCAGGAGGCAAGTAAGGTGGGCTGGTAGTCCCATCTCCTTAAGAGCGTTGCAGAGTTTGTTGTGATCCACACAGTCAAAGCCTTTAGCATAGTCATCGAAGCAGAAGGAGATGTTTTTCTGGAGCTCTCTTGCTTTTTCGATGATATAAAGGATGTTGACAATTTGATCTCTGATTCCTCTGCCTTTTCTAAATCCAGCTTGAACTTCTGGAAGTTCTCAGTTCACATACTGTTGAAGCCTAGCTTGGAGAATTTTGAGCATTCCTTTGCTAGTCTGTGAGATGAGTGCATTTGTGCAGTAGTTTGAACATTCTTTGGCATTGCCTTTCTTTGGGACTGGAATGAAAACTGAACTTTTCCAGTCCTGTGGCCTCTGCTGAGTTTTCCAAATTTGCTGGCATATTAAGTGCAGCATTTTCATAGCATTATCTTTTAGATTTGAAATAGCTCAGCTGGAATGCCATCCCCTCCACTAGCTTTATTAATAGTGATGCTTCCTAAGGCCCACTGGACTTCACATTCCAAGATGTCTGGCTGTATGTGAGTGATCACATCATCGTGGTTATCTGGGTCATGAAGATCATTTTTGTATAGGTCTTCCGTGTGTTCTTGCCATCTCTTCTTAATATCTTCTGTTTCTGTTAGGTCCATGCCATTTCTGTCCTTTATTGAGCCCATCTTTGCATGAAATGTTCCCTTGGTATCTCTAATTTTCTTGAGGAGATTGCTAGTCTTTCCCATTCTATTGTTTTCCTCTATTTCTTTGCACTGAACACTGAGGAAGGCTTTCTTATCTCTCCGTGCTATTCTTTGGTACTCTGGATTCAGATGGATATATCTTTCCTTTTCTCCTTTGCCTTTCACTCCTCTTCTTTTCTCTGCTATTTGTAAGGCCTTCTCAGACAACCATTTTGCCTGCTTGCATGTCTTCTTCTTGGGGATGGTTTTGATCACCGTCTCTTGCACAATGTTAGGAACCTCCATCCACAGTTCTTCAGGCACTCTTTCTATAAGATCTAATCCCTTGAATCTATTGGTCACTTCCACTGTAAGGGATTTGATTAGGTCATACCTGAATGGTTTAGTGGTTTTCCCTTCGTTCTTCAACTTAAGTCTGAATTTGGCAATAAGGAGTTCATGATCTGAGTCACAGTCAGCTCCTGGTCTTGTTTTTGCTGACTGTATAGAGCTTCTCCATCTTCGGCTGCAAAGAATATAATCAATATGATTTCGGTGTTGACCATCTGGTGATGTCCATGTGTAGTCATCTAGTGGTGTTGGAAGAGGGTGTTTGCTATGAGTAGTGCGTTCTCTTGGCAAAACTCTGTTAGCCTTTGCCCTGCTTCATTTTGTACTCCAAGGCCAAACTTGCCTGTTCCTACTTTTGCTTTCTAGTCCCCTATGATGAAAAGGATGTCTTCTTTTGGTGTTAGTTCTAGAAGGTCTTGTAAGTCTTCATCAAACCAATCAATTCTGCTTCTTTGGCATTAGTGGTTGGGGCATAGACTTGGATTACTGTGATAGTGAATGGTTTGCCTTGGAAACGAACAGAGGTCATTCTGTCTTTTTTGAGATTGCACCCAAGTACTGCATTTCAGATTCTTTTGTCGACTATGAGGGCTAGTGCATTTCTTCTAAGGGATTCTTGCCCACAGAAGTAGATATAATGGCCAACTGAATTAAATTTGCCCATTCTGGTCCATTTTAGTTCACTGATTCCTAAAGTGTTGATGTGCACTCTTGCAATCTCCTGTTTGACCACTTCCAATTTACCTTGATTCATAGACCTAGCATTCCAGGTTCCAAATTGGAATCAAGATTGCCGGGAGAAATATCAATAACCTCAGATATGCAGATGACACCACCCTTATGGCAGAAAGTGAAGAGGAACTCAAAACCCTCTTGATGAAAGTGAAAGTGGTGAGTGAAAAAGTTGGCTTAAAGCTCAACATTCAGAAAACGAAGATCATGGCATCCGTCGCACCACTTCATGGGAAATAGATGGGGAAATAGTGGACACAGTGTGAGACTTTATTTTTCTGGGCTCCAAAATCACTGCAGATGGTGACTGCAGCCTTGAAATTAAAAGACACTTACTTCTTGGAAGGAAAGTTATGACCAACCTAGATAGCATATTCAAAAGCAGAGACATTACTTTGCCAACAAAGGTTCGTCTAGTCAAGGCTATGGTTTTTCCTATGATCATGTATGGATGTGAGAGTTGGGACTGTGAAGAAGGCTGAGCGCCGAAGAATTGATGCTTTTGAACTGTGTTGTTGCAGAAGACTCTTGAGAGTCCCTTGGACTGCAAGGATATCCAACCAGTCCATTCTGAAGGAGATCAGCCTTGGGATTTCTTTGGAAGGAATGATGCTGACGCTGAAACTCCAATACTTTGGCCACCTCATGTGAAGAGTTGTCTCACTGGAAAAGACTCTGATGCTGGGAGGGATTGGGTGTAGGAGGAGAAGGGGACGACAGAGGATGAGATGGCTGGATGGCATCACCGACTCGATGCACCAGAGTTTGGGTGAACTCCGGGAGTTGGTGATGGACATGAATTGCACGCTGCAATTCATGGGGTCACAAAGATTCAGACATGACTGAGCGACTGAACTGAACTGAAATGAGTGAATTTATGAGCATTTGAGCACATTTGTGTGAAGGAGTCAATGTGTCAGGGTCCAGGTCAGTGTATCTGTGTTAGAGCTTACTGAGAGGATGTGACCACTGGTTGACAGGTGAGCTGGACTCAGGCAGTGAGAGGCTCCTCGCTACCTCCCCTGTCCTTGGAATGTAGATGTGGCCCACAATTCCCATACTAGGAGCCATGTCAAAAATGCAGACTTGAGAGAGTAGTGTTGCTTATATGATCTAGATTGGATACATTATTGAACTTCATTAGGCTTCTATACGAAAGAAAAAAAAAAGGCTTTAATATCTATAGTGTACTTACGTTAAACTAAAACGTAATTTTCCTTCATCAGTTAAAAAGGGCAGTTTGTTTGTTTGTTTGTTTTGTTTTTTTAGTGTTGGTCTTTCTCCATAAATTTCATGGGACTGAGTGAAATAATGAGGATGATCATAATTTTGACTTTCTGTTTGAAACACTGTTAGTTCTTTTGTGTTTTGGTTTTCCAGAGTTGAGAAAACTTTTGCTCTTTTCTCTTAAGCTATGAGCAATTTGCTAACATATACATTTGTGAATAAAGATGAAACATTTACTTTTTTCTCCCTATCTGATCCCTCCAGGTTTTGGAGTGTTCTGTGAGTATTCTGATTTCTATGGTCATATATTTATTTGTATAAATACAATAATAATCTGTTCTCCTTGTAACAGGACACAAACGGAAACACTGGTTATATTACCAAGGCTCTGACTGGAATATCTGAGAATGCACACAAATTAGATATGACCAGACAGTTTTAAGGAACAGCATTTTATAGTAAGAATTTGCCTTCCTATCAAGGGGAGATTGAGAACATGTTCTATTGACCCACATCTGCCATAGCTTAACCCCCCACTTTGACTAAATGGTTGCCTATTTGCAGCAGAGGCGCATCCTGTATGCCAGCCCACTGTCTCTAAAAATGCAGGTGCTACTAGGCCTTATGAGGTGAAGTGAAGTGAAGTGAAGTCCCACAGTCGTGTCCGACTCTTTGCGACCCCATGGACTGTAGCCCACCAGGCTCCTCGGTCCATGGGATTTCCCAGGCATGAATACTGGAGTGGGTTGCCATTTCCTTCCCCACTAGGCCTTATAGAATGTGTCAGTCCTCCAAATTCCCCCACTCGTATTCCTCTGGCAGCCCATGAGGACATCAGGTACAGATCGGTTTAATCCAGGTGTCTGGGAATTTGGTCTTGGTCTTAGCAACACTGACGTCATCTGGATAGAAACAGGAATGAACTGCGGCAGCCATGGGGATGAATGCAGAAGATTTCACTGGTAATCACTCATAGGTCCTGACTGTTAACATTTTGCACTGAAAATTCTGCTGTTCTAAAGGGATTAACCCTATGGCTTGGACAGTGGGAAGCATATGGGTGGATAATTATGAATAAGCCCTTTGGGGGTTAGAATATATAGAAAGCCATCTGGGTTTGCTTGCCAGAACCTGAGTCAGTTGTCACTGATTTCCATATACCAGATCATGAGGCACTGATACCCTCTGGCAGCATGAAGCTGACACCCTAGCCCGGGTACAAGCCTTAGCAATCTGCCCTTCAGTAGATACAGCATACAAAGAGTGGCCACCATAGTGTTTGAAGGGGATGGCATATGGCCAAGGTTGCTAGAATGCCCTTGAAACAAAATGACTTGGTTAATGCAGTTGCTGTGTGTTCTAAACAAGGCCCAAGGCAACTGCCAAAGGAGCGTGAGTCCATTCACTGGAGCTCCCCACTGGTGAGTCACTGAGAGCAAAATGATTATATCGGCCCCCTTCCCCCGAGTGAGGGTTCTAAATGTCTTGGTTTGGGTGGACACTGTGTGTGGCCTAACTTAGACTTTTCTCCAGTCACCACACACAAAAAAGAGGTCATCATTAGGGAATTACAAGAGTAGAGTACTATGTATAGATACACTAGTCAAATGGACAGTGACCAAGGATGACGTTTCAAATATCGTGATAGACAAGCTTGCACAAAAGAACATGATAGTAAATGGAGGTTCTGTCTCCCCTAAGGAGCATGGGTGATGGAAAAGAAAAGGAGAATATTGAAGCAGCAGATTAAATTACTAACAGGTAAAACCACTTTAGCCAGGTAGACTAAAGTACTATCTCAAGCTTTAATACATTTGAATGATGCTGACTGCCCCATAATCCAGACTGAGGCCCTCTACCAAGACACCAGTATCATGAAGGTACAGAAGTCATGGAATATGACTTAGATTGCACTCTTCTCTCTGTGGACTGTAGGAAAATACAGTCTTTTCTACCAAAAGGGAAGGTATGAGAAATAGAGAAATGATCCATATTCATTTTAAGGACACACTATTTAGATATATATATACATATACACCCAGCTTGTGAATAAAGTTTCTAAAAATGGCAGCTTGTTGCCAGTCCTTTGTTCTCTCCCCTTCCTCATAAAAACAGTTTGGTAGGGTAATTTCATGGGTTTTTACCCTGCATATGTTCAGAGAACTAAAGGGGTGGGTAAAACAGTCCTCCACTCAAGAGCTTGCAGGTATTACTCATGACCCCATCGACCAATAAAAATCTTAGGTGACATCCTGGGAAGATTGTGACTCTGGTCCTCAGCCTATGAGGAGCCAGAGGAGGGAACCTGCGTCTTAGGGATAAAACCTGGTCAGACCTCCCACTCAGTGTGCTTGCTCCCAGACCTTTTGTCTGCAAAGCGCCCTTCTGCAGAAGTGAAGAATACCTTGCTGAGCCATTTTTGATCGTCTGTTCTATTCCCGTGGCACCATTTTGAGAGCATTTCCAACAGGATCTACATACTATGATGCTGGGAACACCCAAGCCACATCACACCTGGGAAAGGCATTATCTACTGGAATTTGCATATTAATTACATATTAATGTAAGTGACTGAATGTGGGAGCATGCACATACATGTGAACATATACATTTGTACCCACTACCTGCCTCCTGCGAAACCTGTATGCAGGTCAAGAAGCAATAGTTAGAACCAGACATGGAACAAAGGACTGGTTGCAAATTGGGAAAGGAGTACGTCAAGGCTGGAAATTGTCACCCTGCTTATTTAACTTATATGCAGAGTACATCATGAGAAATGCTGGGCTGGATGAAGCACAAGCTGGAATCAAGAGTGCCAGGAGAAACATCAATAACCTCAGATATGCAGATGACACCACCCGTACGGCAGAAAGCGAAGAGGCTTTTCGTGAAGAGCCTCTTGATGAAAGTGCAAGAGGAGAGTGAAAAAGCTGGCTTAAAACTCAACATTCAAAAAACTAAGATCATGACATCTGGCCCCAACGCTTCATGGCAAATGGATGGGGAAACAATGGAAACCGTGACAGACTTTATTTTCTTGGGCACCAAAATCAATGCAAGTGGTGGCTGCAGCCATGAAATTAAAAAAAAGACACTTGCTCCTTGGAAGAAAAGCTATGACCAACGTAGACAGTGTATTAAAGAGCAGAGACATTACTTTAGCGACAAAGGTCCGTCAAGTCAAAGCTATGGTATTTCCAGTAGTCATATATGGAAGTGAGAGTTGGACCATAAAGAAGGCTGACCACTGAAGAACTGATGCTTTTTGAACTATGCTGTTGGAGAAGACTCTCGAGAGTCCTTTGGGCTGCAAGGAGATCAAACCAGTCAGTCCTAAAGGAAATCAGTCTTGAATAGTCATTAGAAGGACTGATGCTGAAACAGAAGATGAGCTGACTCATAGAAAAGACCCTGATGCTGGGAAAGATTGAAGGCAGGAGAAGGGGATGACAGAAGACAAGATGGCTGGATGGCATCACTGACTCAATGGACATGAGTTTGAGCAGATTCTGGGAGGTCGTAAAGGACAGGGAAGCCTGGCGTGCTGTGGTCCATGCGGCCACAAAGAGTCGGACACGACTGAGTGACTGAACAACAACAAAAACATTTGTGAGAGTCAATTTGTGAACTTTTTCATGTCTTACAGTATGTTATGTAACAATATTTGAGTGTTGAAATAAATGGGTGTGTTCAAGCCTATGGAATTTGTGAGTATCTGTATATGTGTTTACATGCTTGTGTCAGTGAGGGAATATCTATATTTGTTTTCATAAGCCTGTTAATGTGAGCATGTGAAAGTGAAGTTGCTTAGTTGTGTCCGACTCTTTGCGACTGCATGGACTGTAGCCTACCAGGCTCCTCTGTGCGTGGGGTTTTCCATGCCATAGTACGGGAGTGGATTGCCATTTCCTTCTCCAGGGGATCTTCCCTACCCAGGGATCGAACCCGCGTCTCCCACATTGTAGACAGATGCTTAACCGTCTGAGCCACCAGGGAAGTGTGCTCTATGCTAAATTTGTGTGAGTTAATCTTTGTGTGTGTGAGTGAATGTTTGAGTTGATGGTGAGTGTGAGTATGCTTGTGTCAGAGTGACTATGTAATCAGATTTCTGTTTGAGTGTGTCAACGTGCCTGTGAGCAGGCTGCGTGTAAGCACATCATCTATATGACTGGGTTTCTGTGAGTGTGAGTCTGTGAGAATGCACGTTAAGTCAATGAATGTGAGTATGTCCCTGTTTTTGAGTGCGCTTGGTTGTTGTTCAGTCACTCAGTCATGTCCGACTCTTTGCAACCCCATGGACTGCAGCATGCCAGGCTTCCCTGTCCTTCACTATTTCCTGGAGTTTGCTCAAACTCTTGTCCTTTGAGTCAGTGGTGCCATCCAACCATCTCATCCTCTGTTGCCCCTTTCTCCTCCTGCCCTCAATCTTTCCCAGCATCAGGGTCTTTTCCCAATGAGTCCAATCTTTCCACCAGTTGGCCAAAGGACTGGAACCTCAGCTTCAGCATCAGTCCTTCCAATGAATGTTCAGGACTGATTCCCTTTAGAATTGACAAGTTTGATCTCCTTGCTGTCCAACGGGCTCTCAAGAGTCTTCTCCAGCATGACAATTTGTGCCTATCAATTCTTTGGTGCTCAGCCTTCTTTGTGGTCCAACTCTCATATCCATACATGGCTACTGGAAAAATCACAGTTTTGACCATGCAGACCTTTCTCAGCAAAGTGATATGTCTGCTTTTTAAAACACCGTCTACGTTTGTCAAGCCAGCATCTTTTAATTTCATCTGCAGTGATTTTGAAGCCCAAGAAAATAAAGTCTGTCATTGTTTCCATTGTTTCCCCATCTATTTGCCATGAAGTGATGAGACCGGATGCCATGATCTTTGTTTTCTTAATGTTGAGTTTTAAGTCAGCTTTTTCACTCTGCTCTTTCACCTTCAAGTGTGTGCTAATATGTGTAAATGAAGAAATGTGTTCATGTGAGATATGAGTGTGTCTTTTATGTGAATTGTGTGAATGAGTGAATGTATGCATTGGTGGTCTCAAAATATGTGTGTTTACATGTGTGTGAGAATTGAGGATGCTTGTGTCAGTGAATGTGTGAATATATGCATATGAGCACAAATTTGTTTTAGTGAATTTGTAAGCATATTCAGGGGTGACAGCAGGTACGTGTGTGTGAGAGAACACAGAGATGTTTGCGCATGTGTATATGAATATGGGCATAAGACTGGACATGTGATTTGTACAAATCATCATATGTAAGAGTATACATGTGTATGATTTCATTAATACGTGTGCATGGTTGAATGTGTTAACATTTGAGTGTGTCATCATGTTGAGATGGGGATGCCCATAAGGGTGACTGAATGTATGAGTATGTTTCTGCTTGTAAAACGAGCATGTGTGAATGTGTTCGGTGTGTGAATGAATTTGTGGACGTGTTCGTATGAGCAAAGAAACGTGTGAGCAAGTCTGTTGGATTGAGCGTGTGAACATGTGGATGGTAAGTGCATCTATGTGTGTTAGTAAATTTGTAAGCATGCTGTGAGTGCGTGGGCGTTCATCTTTAAGCATGTTAATGTGTGAGTATACTTATGTGTGTGATTGTGTGAGCATTTATAAGTGTGAGCAGGTTCATGTACAAATGAACACATGAGCATGGTCCTTTGTGACCATCTTATTTTATGGAAGTAAAAGCGTGAGTCTGCCTATGTAAGGGAAAATGACTTGGTTTTGTGTGTGAGTGATTTTGTGAACGTGTTCTTGCGAGTGAATAAGTGCATTACGCTCATGTGAGTGAATGGTCGAGCATGTTTGTGTGAGAGAATGTTGAAGACTGTGTATGTGAGTGTGACTATGAGTTAATCTGTCATTTTACCCTTCTGACTGAGTGAACTATGAGCATGATATTGCAAGTAACAACATGTGTGCATGTATATTACTAATTTTGCTGTTTAAGTAAATTCATAAGTTTAGTTGTATGTTTGAATATACGTATGTATATGAGCGAGTGGTAGTCAAGTTTTATATTTAATATGTTGATATGCATCTGTGACTTGGTATGTGAATATGCACAAGGGGTTATGTGTGTCTGCGTTGTTTAAACCGTATTTGTGTTGGTAACTGAATATGTGAGTGTGTGTGAGCATAAATTATAGAACACACATGAGTATACGTATGTGTTGATACATATGAGTGAGCATATTTAGGTGAGTAAATATGTGTATAGCCATTTTGGTCTGAGTATATTTGTTTGAGTGAATGAATGAGAACATATGTGTGAGTATGTCAGTGTACCCTCCATTTTGAGTCAATCTCTGATCAAGAACATATCGATGAATAAATATGTGTGCATGTATGAGACTGATGTGAGCCCATTCATGGATAAGAGTGTTGGTGTGAGTATATTTGTGTGTTAATACCTATTGGTAGCTATTCATGTGCATGAGTAAAACTGTGAATTTGTACATGGATGTTAGTTTGTTCATGTGTATGAATTAATGTGTAATGTAAGCATACTAGTTTGCATGGCGTTGCTAATGTATGTGTAAATTTATGAGTGAACATGTGAGCATATACTTGTTAGTGGGTATGTACATCTGTGGGTATCTGAATGTGTGAGCTTCATGATGAGTGTGAAAATGTTTATCTGCAATTGAAAAGGTGAATGTGTTCTTGTTTATGTTAATTTGCATGTGTGAAGGGATTTGAGAGTGTATGTATGTGCAGGATCTGTGCATGTGAGCTCATATTACACTGTCTTTATGTTGGAATAAATTTGTCATCATGTTTGTGTGAGTGAATGGATGTTTGAGCACCTTCATACGAAGGCAATGGCACCCCACTCCAGTACTCTTGCCTGGAAAATCCCATGGATGGAGGAGCCTGGTAGGCTGCAGTCCATGGGGTCGCTAGAGTCAGACACAACTGAGCGACTTCACTTTCACTTTTCACTTTCATGCATTGGAGAAGGAAATGGAAACCCACTCCAGCGTTCTTGCCTGGAGAATCCCAGGGACAGGGGAGCCTGGTGGGCTGCCGTCTATGGGGTCGCACAGAGTCGGACACGACTGAAGTGACTTAGCCTGCATATGAGTGAATGTTGCAAGTGTATTTATGTGAGCTTCTTATGGAAGAATATATTTCTGTGAGTGAATGTGTAAGTGTGTGTTTGGAAGCATGTCCACCTGCAAGTGAATGTGTAAGAACGTCCTCATTTGTGTTTACATGCACATATGAGGAAATGTGTGTGAACATGTGACATATATGAATAGTCTTGTGTGTGAGTGATATTGTAACCATGTCCTTGTAAGTAAATACATGCGTGAACATATTTTATGAGTGTCATTCAGTATACATGTTAAGTATGCTCATGCCTGTTAGTGAATATATGAACATTATTTGCCTCTGAGAGAGTTAATATGTGGGTATATTTGACTATGCGAGTGAATTTGTACGGAAGTATATGCATGAGTGTATAATATAGGAGGATAATAATTTCTATAGTGAGTGTGTATGTTCATACATGGGAGCAGGTACTCTGGGGAGTTAACATGTGAGTATATTTGTATACAGAAAAAGTGAAAGTTGCTCAGTCATGTCTGACTTTGCGACCCCATGGACTATATGGTCCATGGAATTCTCCAGGCCAGAATACTGGAGTGGGAAGCCTTTCCCTTCTCCAGGGGATCTTCCCAACCCAGGGATCGAACCCAGGTCTCCCACATTGCAGGCGGATGCTTTACCAGCTGAGCCACAAGGGAAGCCCAAGAATGCTCGAGTGGGTGGCCTATCCCTTTTCCAGCCAATCTTCCTGACCCAGGAATCAAACTGAGGTCTCCTGCATTGCAGGCAGATTCTTTACCAACTGAGCTATCAGGAAGCCCCTTGTATATACAGTGACTGTATATGTGTGTATGTGATCAGGGTCATAGTTTTGACTGTTGGGCGTCAGCATGTGTTTGTGAGTGTATGGTGTATGTGTCAGTCTGTGTGTGAGAATAAATCTGTTTGATGTTAAGAGTGACTAAATGTACAAGCGTATCCTTATGTGAGGGTGTTAACATGTGCATGAATGTGTGAGCATATTCATATATATGAAGGATTGAGTGTGTTTGTGTCCAAATGTATGTGTAAAGATGTTCATGGATGATCGTGCAACCAGCCTGATAAAGTGAGAATATATTTGTGTGTGACAGAATAGGTCGTTTTATTTGTGAGTAGGATAAATACATGGGTATAAGTGAATATGTGGATGTGTTCACATAAGCAAATACAAGCATGCCAGTGTATAAGTAAATTTGTGAGCAAACTCATGCAATTGAGTGAATGTATAAACGTGCATATACTGGAGTCTGTGTCTGTATGAATTCTTGAGTATCTTATTGCATCAGTGAATAGTGAGCATGTACGTATATGTGAGCATGTTAATGGGACAATGAGAATGGATGTGTGGGGAAGTGATTTTATGTGAGAGTGGCTATGTATGTGAATGAATTTGTAGCATGTGTGCATGTGTGAGACTGCTGAGTAAGGGAGCACATTAACATCAAGTATGCTATTGTGTGAGAGTGAACATGTCAGTGTGTGGATGTGTATGAATGAATGTAAGTGACCTTATGTGTGATCATATTCGTGTGTGCAACTGAATTCATAAGCATTGTCATGTATGTGAGCATGTTACTATATTTGGGTATCTGAATATTTAGAGGTATGTTCATATGCTAGAGCATGTACAAGTGCTAGTAAATCTGTGAGTATGTGAGCACATGCATGTAAATCTTTCAGCATGTTTGATTGCATAAGCTCGTTAACATGTAATTATATTTAAATGAGTGAATGTGTGTGTATGAATTAATCTGAATGTATGGCTTAAAACTCAACATTCAGAAAACTAAGATCATGGCATCGGGTCCCATCACCTCATGGCAAATCGATGGGGAAACAGGGGAAACAGTGGTTGACCTTCTGAAGGAGATCAGCCCTGGGATTTCTTTGGAAGGAATGATGCTAAAGCTGAAACTCCAGTACTTTGGCCACCTATTGCGAAGAGCTGACTCATTGGAAAAGACTCTGATGCTGGGAGGGATTGGAGGCAGGAGGAGAAGGGGACGACAGAGGATGAGATGGCTGGATGGCATCACCGACTCGATGGACGTGAGTCTGGGTGAACTCCGTGAGTTGGTGATGGACAGGGAGGCCTGGCGTGCTGCGATTCATGGGGTCGCAGAGTCGGACACGGCTGAGCGACTGATCTGATCTGATCTGAAAATCACTGCAGATGGTGACTGTAGTCATGAAATTGAAAGATGCTTGCTCCTTGGAAGAAAACCTATGACCAATCTGGACAGCGTATTAAAAAGCAGAGACATTACTTTGCCAACAAAAGTCTGTCTAGTCAAAGCTATGGTTTTTCCAGCAGTCATGTGTGTGAGAGTTGGACTATAAAGAAAGCTAAGCACCAAAGAATTGATGCTTTTGAACTGTGGTGTTGGAGAAGACTCTTGAGAGTCCCTTGGACTGCAAGGAGATCCAACCAGTCCATCCTAAAGGAAATCAGTCCTGAATATTCACTGGAAGGACTGATGATGAAGCTGAAACTCCAATACTTTGGCCACCTGATGTGAAGAACTGACTCATTTGAAAAGACCCTGATGCTGGGAAAGACTGAATGCGGGAGGAGAAGGGGACGACAGAGGATGAGATGGTTGGATGGCATCACTGACTCAATGGACACGAGTTTGAGCAAGCTCCGGGAGTTGATGATGGACAGGTTAGCCTGGGGTGCTGCAGTCCATGGAGTCGCAAAGAGTCAGACATGACTGAATGACTGAACTGAACTGAACTGATCCATATGCATGAGTGAAAGTGTGGACTTTATGGTGCGTGATCATGTTTTGGGGGTAAGTGAATAAGTGTGCATGTCTGTCTGTGGGTGTGTTAATGTGTACAAGTAAGTGAAGGTATGAGTTTTACATATGAGCATATTTGAGTGTGTGTGAGTGAATCTGTGGGCATCTTCATTTTAGGGAGTGAATATGTGACCAAGTTTGCATGAAGAAAGGAATGTGTAGGCATATTTGTGTATGTGGATGTGTGGTCATATGTGTTTGTGTATGTGTTTCTATGTGTGAGTGACTTTGTGAGCATGGTGTTGTAAGTGAACATGTGAGCTTGTTATTGTGAGTCTGTGTATATGAATGCATGCATTTTGTGAGTATGTACGACTGAGTGAATTTTTTTAGCATATTTGTGTATGTGTGCAAATGTACATCAATAACTGATGAGTATATTTACATATGAGAACACTGTGCAAGTGTTACTGAAGATGTAATTATGTACAAATTACTGAAGGGTATCTATGTGTGAGTGAATTGGTAAGCATGTTTGTGTGTGTGAGTGAATGTTTGACGATGTGGGTGTAACTATGTTTAAGTCAAGTATGTTCATGAGTGAAAATGTGACTGTGTCAATGTATGTGAGAATGTGTGAACGACTTTGTGTGCATGATCATATTTGGCAAGTGAATGAGCACTCTCACATATGTGAACATGAAGGTTTCAACTGTGTTAGTTGCTCAGTCACGTCCGAATCTTTGCAACCCCATGGCTTGCCAGGATCCTCTGGCAATGAAACTCTCCAGGCAAGAATACTAGTGTGGGTAGCCATTCCCTTCACCATGGGATCTTCCTGACACAGGGATTAAACCTGGGTCTCCTGCATTGAAAGTGAAGAAAGTAAAAGCGTTACTCACTCAGTCATGTCCGATTCTTTGCGACCCCATGGACTATAGTCTGCCAGCCTCCTCTGTCCATGAAATTCTTCAGGGAAGAATACTGGAATGGGTACCATTCCCTTCTCCAGGGGATCTTCCCAATCCATGGATCAAACCCAGGTCTCCTGCATCGCAGGCGGATTCTTTACCAGGTAAGCCCCTAGGGAAGCCCTCTCCTGCACTGAAGGCAGATTCTTTACTGTCTAAGCCACCATTATGTATGTCCATGAATTTGTGAGGGCTTCCCCCGTGGCTACCATGGGGTCGCAAAAGAGTCAGACACAGCTTAGCAAATAAATGACGAATTTGTGAACATGTGTGTGATAAATATGTGTCTCCATGAGTGTGAGCATATTAGTGTGAGACAGGGAATGTTTGAGTGTCACCCTGAATGAATAAATAAGCATGCCAATTCATATGTCATTTTATTAATGTGAATAATATTCCTATGATTAAGGGTCTGTGGGTTCACATTTATGAATGTACTTATGGTCATGTGCATGGATTTTAGCACATTTGTTCACGTAAGCTAATGTATAAGTAAGCTCGTTTGTGTGGGACTGTAAATATGTGAGTATATTTGTGGGAGGAATTTATGACAGCGTGCATGTGAGTAGATGTGGTGAATGTGAGGATGTTCCTGTGTGTGTATTAATGTATACATGTAAGTGAATGGGTGTGTGTGCATGGGACCATATATGAGTATGTGTATCAGTGTGAGCTTATTCAAGTGTGAGTGAATATATGAACATGTTCATGTGTGAGGGTAAACTTGTGAATATAATTGTGAGTGAATGTGTGAGCATGTTTCGAGAGTAAGTAAATGTGAGAGGAATGTATGCATGTGAACAAGTCTGTGGCATTGGAGAGTTCTGGCTCGCATGGTTTGGGTTGGCAAATACTTGGGAGAGTTCAGCTGCTACGTAAAAATATGAAATTTAGGGCCTAGACCAAGTATGAGAAATATTTTCCAGGCTCAGGCAAGGGGAAGCTTGAGATAGGGGAAGCCGCTTGGTTCTCTTACAGGCCCACTGGGCTATCTCTGCTGCCTTTGTTGCTATAAAGGTGATTTTACAGCTTACTACTATTCGACGTCCATAGAGAAGGGAATAGCAACTCGCTCCTGTATTCTTGCCTGTAGAATCCCAAGCACAGAGGAGCCTGGCGGGCTACAGTCCATGGGGTTGCAAAAAGTCAGGCACGACTGAATGACTAACACACACACACACACACACACACACACACACACTTCAAGGTGATATGAATAGAAGCATAAGGCTTTACAGTCAAACAAGACTGCATGTTATCCACCTTGCATTAGGTACCTGGGTCAGATAAACTGGTTACAGACTCAGCCCACCAGTGCTCACATACTTACATAGATTAGCTTCTGGATATTCATGGGGAGGGGAACAAGCTCATTTTAATAAATGAGATTTATGGGGGAACTTGGCCAAGGAGAGGTATATGCTATGCTACATGCACTAAAATCAGGTTGGCAGAAGAAAGTCCAGAATGTGGTTAAATTTGCCATCTTATGTATTGCCGTGACTAAGGCAATAAGAAGGCCTATTCTGGCGGGCAATTGTATGTTCCTTCTTGTTCAGATTGGTGTGATTATTGCTTGAGTTTCCTACCAAGTACCCATTACAAATAGCCTGGTGGGCCAAGTTATTTCAAAAATCGGTATTAACTATATTATACATTTGGCCCATTAGGTCCCTCTGGGGGAATTTTTCTTTGGCAGCTGTGTGTGTGTGGGTGTGGGTGTGGGTGTGTGTGTGTTAGTCGCTCAGTCATGTCCGACTCTTTGCAACCCCATGGACTGTAACCTGCCAGGCTTCTATATCCATGGGATTGTCCAGGCAAGAATACTGGAGTGGACCGCCATTCCCTTCTCCAGAGGATCTTCCTGACCCAGGGATCGAACCCTGGTCTCCTGAATCGCAGGCAGATTCTTAACGGTTTGAGCTACAGCGAAGTCTTTGGCAGCTGTTTATGTTACTTTTATAGCCTCAGAGGTGGCCTCTTGGGAGGTGGTCATGTGACTAACTCAGTAGATTTCCTCCCAGGTCACCTTTGCTACTGGGCTTATCATTATTGTTCTGTAAGACAGGATGGGTATGTTTTAAGATACCCCAGAAGAGTAAAATTGGGCTGCAATTTCCCTCAAGTACTTCCCAAGTCCTTATTAATGATGCTCTTGGTAAGCCTGATGAATTTTTAATAGTTGTAAACAAGTAGCGTCAATTTGGATGGAAAAACTCTCATATAGAGAGTGGATAGGTGGCTCTATGGGATTTGAAAATTTTCAATTTTCAGGAGAATTTTCTTTGCTGTCACACTCAAAGGCTATGATTGTTTCCTGTGGGCAGTAAGCATTGGAGTTGTTGAAAGGCCCACTCCCACTGAGTGTGATGGAAACCTTGAAGTTGGTATTGGAAGGCTAGAAAAGAACTCCCAGACTGGATGAAGCTTCTGACTCTTTAGACATGCCTTGACCTGGATATTATGTTGTATACATTCATTTCCTAATAAGTATACAGCATGTGTGTGTGTGTGTGTGCATACATATATACACATACAAATTATAAGTGGCCATGGGGTTTCCCTGGTAGATCAGTGGTAAAGAATCCACCTGCCAAAGTTTTAAGGTTTTGAACCCTGTCGAGGAATATCCCACGTAGCGTGGAGCAGCTAAGTCTGTGCACCACAACTATTAAGAATGTGCTTGGGAGCCCAGGAACTGCAACTATTGAGCTCATGAGCAACAACTATGAAGCCCACATGCCCTAGAGATCGAGCTCGACAATAAGAGGAGTCACCATAATGAGAAGCCCTGCACTACAACGAATTATAGGCCCACTTGCCACAACTAAAGAAAAGCCCGTGCAGCAACAAAGACCTAGTACAGCAAAATAAATACGGCAATATATAAAGCACTAGGACCAAAAAAGATCTATCCCAGGAATGAAGGATTGGTTATGCATTAAAATATCTTCAACCAGCATTATTCATCACATGAAGAAAACACAGGAGAAAACCCATATGATCATTTGGATAGATGCCGCAAAAGCATTTGACAATATTCGAGAACCACTATCTTAAAAACTCTTGGAAACCTAGGACTACAAACAGACTTTCTTAATCTGATCAAGGTCACCTACAAAACTCCTACAACTAAAGGTGATAATGGAGGAAAATCGAATCCCTACACTGTGGGTGGGGACGGCTGCTGGCCTTCGATTTGGAGGCCACCGAGAGGCCTATCCAGCCAGGCAGTGAGGATCAAGCGGACTGATTGAAGTAACCTGTCCCCTCCTCGGGCAGTGGCCCTGATCCACTCGCCTCCCGTGGCACCAGTGGTTCCCCGGCAGACGCACACCCCCTATCAGATAGTGGCGCCCGAGCCCCGTCATCGCCCCCAGCAGCACTGTGTCTGTTGACTTGACCCCTTCCAGACACAGACATAGACCAGCACCCAGCAGGCCAGCAGACACAGGGTCACCTTCCAGTTGAGGGCACCTGGCAGCTACAGCCCTCCGGAGAGCTACACGACCTTGTTCCTGGAGAGGGAAGGCCCGTGAGAGTTGTGCCAGCAGAGGCCATGCGACTAGGGGTTTCCTGGAGGCCACTGTCCTTCCGGCAGCCCTGTGTGAGGCTGTTCGCACCGGTGCTTCTGGCGGGTCTGGGTAAGCCCCTAGCCTGGACTCCATGCCGTCTGTGTGCCTGCAGCCCCAAGAGGCCCAGCCCCATGCCATCTCCAGTGAGTCCAACAGTAGTCCTCGCTTCCCTCCTCAGGCGGCCAAGCACAGTCCACTCCGCATCCCTAGTCTCAGGACTCCAGGACCGGTTCCCCATCCACCACCATGCAAAGGCACCTGCGCGTGAACAAAGCACACAGAGATGCCAATCTGCATGCCTCTGACACGTGCTCTCTGTCTCACACACACACACGCACACCCCCCCCCATGTGCATGACCCTGTGCACAAACACACTTATACTCCCATGTGCATGCACCTGACCACATGCTCTCTCACACACAGGTACACACACATGTGCTAGCACCTGTGCATAGGCACTGCCTATCTTTCTCGGGCACACACACACACACAGACATGGACAGGCAGATGCCCATGTGTTGCACCTACCTAGAGACACACGAATGCACACGTCAGCTACGTGTGGGACACCAGAGGGACAGACCAGGCGTGACACCAAGGGGCCCCACTGCCTTCCGGAAGTTGATGACAAGGATCTGCGCTCAGCAGGATGGTCACCTGTGAGCGTGGCCAGGTTGGCAACGGCACAGACTTGGAGGTGCACAGGGACCAGGGCTCACTTGGGGTTTGCAGGCTTGGACCAGAAACAGTCACGTGCGCTGCAGAGTGTGGCAGTGTCTGCCTGACCATGCGCACTAAGGAGCTGCCCCCCGCCCCCCCCCCCCACACACACACCCAGAGGCATCACCACTAAGCCGTTTACCAGGTCTCCGGGCCAAGGCAGGGCTGACTTAGAGCACCCAGACCACATGGGTGTGTGTCCGCACAGGCGGAAGGGGGCGACACGGCACACTAACGCATGAAATTTTAGCCGGGGGCGTCCATTGCCCGAGAGCCTGCAGTCACCGCGGGAACGAATGTTCGGTGGGAACCAATCGAGAGGCAGGACCAGGGTGAGTGTGCGCAGGCGCTCTGCCTATGCTGAGCTGCACGTCGCAGTACACGCCTGGGTTCTATAGGGAGGCTTCAGTCTTTCCCGCTCCGCAGGTTGGGGGAGAGGGTTCAAGATGGAGTCCGACACTCATGGTGGAGGAGCCAGCAGGGCAGCCAATGAAGACCCAGGTGCCGTGGAATTTGCAACGGGCACAGCACAGGGCAGCCGCAGCGAGCCGGGTGGCGCTGGTGTCCAGGATGACCCTAGAGACCCAGCTTGCCCTGGTTACGCTGTGAGTCGTGGAGTTCATGGAGGCGCTGGTGTCCTGGCTGGTCCCAGAGCCCCCAGCGCTTCAGGAGAGTCAGGTGGCGCAGCCGGTGTTATTCCGCACATCCCGGGGCCATCACACGCTCCTGGGCCTGTTGAAGGCGCTGCACCTGGAGCTGCAGTTCTGAGTAACCGAATCCTCCAGTTGTATCCTATTCCAGGAACCATGGTGGGCCAAGCAGCCGAGCGGCCAATTGTGGACTAGGGGTGGTTTGGGGGGTTGCAAGTGGTTCAAGAGTGTAGGAGGAGGGTACTCTGAGGGGCTCGAGGATATGGGTCAGGGGTGGTCTGACTGCCAGTGGAAGATATTGAGGAAAAGCAACCTGAAAGGAACCACAGTGTCGGGCAGTGATATCCAGGGTGTCTGGCGGTGGCCTTGTGGTAGAAGGCATGTTTCCGTGAGCAGGGAGCCTGTCGTACAGGCAAAATGTGTAGTGCGGGTGGTAGTGAGGAAAAGCAACCTGAAGGGTCCCAGAGGGTTGTGCAGTGATATCCAGGGTGTACTCAAGAGTATAGGCTGAGAGGTCCGGACTTTCTAGGCAGCCTCCTTGTGGGAGAAGGCGGGCCTCAGCGAGCAAGGATCCTGACGTACAGGCAAAATGAGAAATGCAGATGGTGCCTTAACCTTATGTCCACCAGAAGCCTCAGTGTGCCTTTCTCATCACACGCGGAAGCGGACCTTGCCCGCCACTTCCTGACTACACGTATTCAATTGCGAGGGCGGATTCGGAAGGAGCTGTACGTTAATGGCCGCATGATGGTTCTGTGAGTTCTAAATGGGTCCAGAGCCGGGGAGAGGGTGGTGGGTGGTGGGTGGTGGCCAAGGCCAGTCTGGGCCCAGGAGGAACCATAATGGACGGTTAAGCCTAAAGGAAAAGTGTGGTGCTCTGGGCTTGTCGGTGTGCGGGAACAGAGGGAGGACGTGCTCCTCTTCCTCCTTCTCGGAGGAAAGTTGAATTTCATTTTCCCTCCCTTTCAGCCGATTGACTGCTGAAGACCCTGGCCTGCTCCAGAGGTCCATCGCTTTCTGTCTGGAGCAGCTTTCCCTGGTGATGCGGTCCTTGCAGCACTTTGGGGCCCCTGTTTCTCAGCACCGAAGAGGGGTTTAAACCTAGCCTATGTGCCCTAGCTTCAGGTGGTCTTTCCCCAGGGCATTGCTTTCTGCAGTACTTTGATTGGGCTTCATCTTATGTCTGTGCTGCTTTTTGGGGCTCAGTGTCTACATAGTTGTTTGGTGATTGTTAACTGCAGAAAATAAAACTGAGCTTTTGTGCTGTCTCTGACTTTATTTTTAGCTTCTGCACTTCCTCATACTGCATGTGTCTTTCAGTTGGAGGGGAGGTTCTGAGATCCAGATATTCGAGGACTACAACGTAATTGAAGACAATGTAAGAAGTGGGAGAATAAGAAAGTTGTATACTGTCATTTGGTATTAATTTTGGAATATTTTATGATTTTATAGTTATATTAAATGTTAAGATAAATTACCAGAGGCCTTCCCTGGTGGCTCAGATGGTAAAGAATCTGCCTGCAGTGTGGCAGACCGGGTTCAATCTCTGGGTTGGGAATATCCTCTGGAGAAGGTAATGGCAATCCACTCCAGTATTTTTGCCTGGAGAAATCCTGGACAGTGGAGCTTGCAGGCTACAATTCATGGGCTTGCAAGGAGTTGGACTCCACAGAGCAAGTGCACTTTTCACTTTTCATATAACACCTGAAGGATGTTGTTTTTCAGTCTGTAATTCATGGCCAACTATTTGTGCCCCCATGGACTGTAGCATACCAGACTCCTTTGTCCTCCACTATCTCCTGGAATTTGCTCAAATTCATGTCCATTGAGTGGGTTATGCTATCTACCCTTCTCATCCTCTGTCTCCCCCTTCTCCTGTTGCCTTCAGTCTTCCCCAGTATCAGGGTATCTTCCAGTTAGTTGGCCCTTCACATCAGGTAGTAAAAGTATAGGTGCTTCAGGATCAGCATCAGACCGTCCAATGAATTTTCAGGGTTGATTTCCTTTAGGATCGACTGGTCTGTTCTTGCAGTCCAATTCTATCAAGAGTATCCTTGTATCCTGAAACCTTGCTAAACTCACTAATTAATTTTAGTACCTCTTTTCTAAGTCCCATTGGACTTCGTACATAGACAATCATTTTGTCTGTAAATAAATACACATTTCTTTCCAATTGATGAATTTTAACTGATTTCTGTTAAAATGAAAGCTCCAACACTTTGGCCACCTGATTTAAAGAGGTGACTCTTGGCACAGACCCTGATGCTGGGAAAGTTTGAAGGCAGGAAGAGAAGGGGGCGATGGAGGATGAGATGGTGGATGGCATCAACGACTCGATGGACATGAATTTGAGCAAGTTGCAGGGGATTGTAAAGGACAGGGAATCCTGGAGTGCTGCAGTCCTTGGGTTTGTAAAGAGTTGGACATGACTAAATGAGCAGCAACAGGCAGAGGGAAGATGCTGGTGGGTTGTGTGGTTCGGCCCCTCACCATCTGCTATCTTTGTCTAGTGAGCCCCTTCTGTGGTGCATGCTGGAGAAGTCAAAGTTGCATTGTGGAATGCACATTCTAGATGGGTCCAGGTTGGGCCAGCTAGTTACCCTTGTGCGTGGTGTGGGAGGCAAATGAGATGGGAGTCTCGGTGGCCTTCCTGGGAGGCACAGAGACTCAGAGTAGAGTGCCTGTGTGTGGTGAGAGGTAGGTTGCAGCCCTGGGGGTTCTCTGCTTATGGCAGCTGACTGGGAGCATCTTTTTTTGCAGCCAGGCACTCGGTGGTGGTGGCTTTCTGTTGGTGGCCTATAGTCAACTGTCCTGGGAGTGTGCAGCACAGAGATCAACAAAGGCAGGGCCCCTTCTGTGTGTGGAGATCCCGTTGTTAAAGCTCCAACAGTGCCACCGGAAGCCCGAGGGTGGGAGCCTCTTGAGTGACACCTGCACCTCTGCGCAGCCTCTGGGGGAGCGCAGGGCTGGGGACAGAGGGAACCAGCCCCTCAGGTGGAGGAGTGGCCTGGAAATAGGTGAGAGGATCTTAGAGAGGCCCTGTCATCTCTGGGCCTTGAGATGAGAGGGGTGTTGTTGGCTCAGGAGAAGGAGGGTCCACACCACTGGCCAGGCCAGCTGGGGAAGCCTGGGCCCGCCCACCCAAAAGGGAACACAAGGAGGGGAGGGCACCCCTGAGCGGAATTGGAGAGAAAGTAGAGTGACCATAGGTCACCACAGCTGGTGTCACCTCCACAGCTCCTCTGATTCCAGGAACTTCCTTAGGACGCGTGGCTTTGTCTTGCTTTAATGCTGTTATGTCAGGAAGTCTTACTTTCCTGTTTCCATCTGTCCCTCAGCTGGAGACCTGTGAGGCCTTGGCTGTCACACCTGTCCGTATAGCTAAGGTGGATTATCAGGCAGGAGAGATGTGGTTTCTACGCTTGGTTTGATCAGTCACTGTCTCCCTAACAAAAAGGCTCATGTGAGCATAGATAGGGAAGCCAGTAACACTGGCCTGTGGACTGAGTGTCCGAGTCCCTCTTCCACTCTCAGTTCCCATATTGAAGCCCTAACCCCAGGGGCTGGAGTTTGGAGATGGGCCTTTGAGATGTACTAGGGTCTAGATGAGCTCCTGACGGTGGTGCCTCCATGGTGGGCTCAGTGAGGATGCCCATCATTCCTGACCCCCCACCTTGGGGAAGACCCCTCTTCCTAGAGATCTTACTCTTCCCCTGCTGTGTGTGTTTTACTTTGAGTTTTATTGTGGGGAGGTGTTGGAGGGTGTGGGGGAGGGACATTAACACTTATCACCTTGAGGAGATATTTAGGAGCCTCGGTCAAGGCCTTGGGAGTAGAAACCCACGGTCCTTCTCTCGGTGGCATCTCTGTGTACACTTGGCTGTGTCCATTCCACACAATCTGGGCCCACACAGGAGGGGCCTGTATGCGTAGGCCACTGGGGGGCCCTGAAGGGAGCTTGGTTTCATGAGCGAGTTGAATCCCTCTGGCCTCACGGGGTCTCCCTAGTGGCACATGTGTAGCCAGGCACGTTGGGCAGTAACCAATCTGGTGCGAGGAGGTGCCGTTAAGGGAGTCTGTGCAGGTGCACCTAGCATCCTTTCACAGAAGGGGAAGGACTTCGTGAGGGGCTCAGTCTCTCTTCAGCTCCTGTTGACCTCTAGGAAGGACGTGTGGCGGCCATGGAGTCCTTTGACAGTGGCTCAGGTTTTGTGGGCAGTGGAGAGGGTATTGAAAGAATGTCGCATGATTTTGGAGCCCACAGATCCATGGGAAACTGAGAGCAGGCCACAGATTAGGGCGCTATGGCTGGGGTGAACCCCGAGGTCCTGGGGGCATCAACTGTCCCAGTGCAAAGGGCACAGGCTTTGGCCTTGTGTGGAGCCCCAGGAGGCCCAGTGCTGGAGTTGTATCCTTTCCAAGGAGCTTACAGGTTCACCGGGGCTGTAAGGCAGTGGTTGGCAGAGGAGTGCAGTAAGATGAGCCCTAGAAGCTTCAGAGGCTGCGGGGTAGGGGGTGCCACTGGGGTACAGAAGGGAAGGAAGTCTGGGACCAAAGGAGTCCAAAACTAGCAGCCCATGAGCTGCTGCCAGATGGCCAGGGGGACTTGTGGGTGGCCTGATGGTCTGTGGTGCACAGTTCCCCCAAGGCGACCTGGGGTTAGGAGGGCCTCAGCCAGACCTGGGGGCCAGAACCAGGATGTCCACATGAGCTGGCCCTTAATCAAATATGCCAGCACCCTCTCGGTGTCCTCCCCGTCCTACCTGAATGTGGACGTGGTCAGCAGGTACCTGACCCAGGATGCTGACCTCAGCCCCGAAGCTGTTGAGAGGGAGCTGGTGGTGACTGGCAGTGACCTGATGTTGTTAGTGGACAAAAGAACTGGGGAGGTGGTGGTGCGCCCATCTCTGCCTCTGCCAAGCCCCGCCTTTACACATGCGGAGGCCAAAGGCTTGGTGAGGTGGGGCTGGACCACTGCAGTTGTCACGCTGGATGTCCACATTGATGGACCCACTGGAGAGTGCAAAGCAAGGAGTGCAGCACTTTGTGCCCCCTTCTTTTTGAATTCTCAGCTGGAAAAGGGAGGGTGAGGCCACAAGAATGTCCTGTCCTAAGTGGTGCGCCCTTCCCTAGGCCAGGATTTTTGCATTATTTGCCACTTGATTGGGAGCCTAATTGTTGGCCCCTGCTGGCCATTGAACACCCTCTGACCTCTTGTTTTGACTGGTGCTTCAATACTGGTTACCACAGATAGGAAAACTGAGCTATGTTCTGTGTTTGAGTTTCTTTTCAGCGGCCAGATTTTCTTGCCTCCGTCCTTGAGTGGGAGGGGAGGTTCTGGGTCCAGGTAGTCAATCATCACAAAGCAACTGAAGGCAATTTAGGAAACGGAAGAAAATAAAAAGTATTGGGGCCCTGTTGTTCAGCATTGGCCACTGTCTACCTTTTGGAATACTTTGGTAGTTCTGAGTTGTAGGTGTACATTGAATGTATACAACAGTTGTATCAATGAGTAAGGTTTCTAAGGTTTGGATTAACTGTTTTCTGGGGTTTTCTCATCTAACATCTGAGCTTTACCTCTGTCTAAAACTTCTTCAAACATCGCATTGAACTGATGCGTAAAAGGTGCATTGTAATGTAATTGCTCAAGACTTAAATTCGCCTCAGTTTTACCCCATTATACATAACGTCTCAGTGGGATTCTTGTAGTCTCTGTATGAATGGTTCTGTTTTTAATATAGATTCTGGGAGGTATATCTACAATACAGAATTGCTCTTCAGAAAATGTGCTGCCCCCACCAGAATGCTGTTTTCCTCACACCCGTTTTTACTATTAGATCTGTTTCCTGCCCTAGTCAAACAAACAAAACACCTCAGTTTTCATGAGCAAAGAATCCAGTAACACTAGAATAAAACTTTGTGCTTTACTGGCCCTGTTTTATGCCAAGAAAAGAAAAGTGCTGGAATGATGTGTTAAGTGTTCCCAGGATGAGGGGGGAGGCAGTTAGTGTAATCTTGAGAAAATGTAATTAAAATAAAAAATCGTTTGCAGGCTCTGTGCTAATGCACGTTAACCTGCGTTATCATGTCTAACAGTCATGATACCTCTTGGAGTTGAGGGGCTGAAGCTGAGAGGCTCGGTAACGTTCTTCAGTTCTCTCAGCTAGGATCTCAAATCCAGAGAGAGGCTGGATTTGAATCTATGCCCTTTTGATTCAAGCTTCTACATTTAAAAAATTGGAGGCTAATTACTTACAATATTGTCGTGGTTTTTGCCATACATTGACAAGAATTAGCCATGGGTGTACATGTGTTCTGGAGAAGGCAATGGCACCCCACTCCACTACTCTTGCGTGGAAAATCCCATGGACGGAGGAGCCTGGTAGGCTGCAGTCCATGTGGTCGCTAAGAGTCAGACATGACTGAGCGACTTCACTTTGAAGTTTCACTATCATGCATTGGAGAAGGAAATGGCAACCCACTCCAGTATTCTTGCCTGGAGAATCCCAGGGACGGTGGAGCCTGGTGGGCTGCCGTCTATGGGGTCGCACTGAGTCAGACGCGACTGAAGCGACTTAGCAGCAGCAGCAGCAGCAGTACATGCGTTCCCCATCCTGGACACTCCTCCCACGTCCCTCCCCATCCCATCCCTCAGGGTCATCCCAGTGCACAGGGCCTGAGCACCCTGTCTCATGCATCAAAACTGGACTGGTGATCTATTTCACATATGGTAAAAATACATGTTCCAATGATGTTCTCTAGATGTTCTTTACATCTGTGTCTCTTCTGCTGTCTCACATATAGGGTCAGTGCTACCACCTTTCTAAATGACATATCATATATATGCATTAATATACTTTATTGGTGTTTTTCTTTCTGACTTACTTCACTGTATGATAGGCTCCAGTTTCATCCACCTCATTAAAAGTGATTCAAATTCATTCTTTCTCATAGCTGAGTAATATTCCATTGTGTATGTGTACTTGGCTTTGTTATCCATTCCTCTAAGGATGGACCTCTTGGGTGTTTCCATGTCCTAGCTATTGTACACAACGTTGCTATGAACATTGGGGTACACGTGTCTCTTTCAATTCTGGTTTCCTTGGTGTGTATGCCCAGCAGTGGGATTGCTGGGTCATATGGCAGTTCTATTTCCAGTTGTTTTTTTTTTTTTTTTTTTTTTAACGAATATCCACACTGTTGTCCATAGTGGCTGTACTAGTTTGCATTCCCACCAACAGTGTAAGAGGTTTCCCTTTTCTCCATACCCTCTCCAGCATGTATTGTTTGTACACTTTTTGATAGCACCCATTCTGACCGGCGTGAGATGGTACCTCATTGTGGTTTTGATTTGCATTTCTGTGATAATGAGTGATGTTGGGCATCTTTTCATGTGTTTGTTAGCCATCTGTATGTCTTCTTTGGAGAAATGTCTGTTTAGTTCTTTGGCCCATTTTTTGATTGGGTCGTTTATTTTTCTGGCATTGAGCTACATGAGCTGCTTGTGTACTTTTGAGATTAATTCTTTCTCAGTTGCTTCGATTGCTGTTATTTTTTCCCATTCTGAAGGCTGTCTTTCACCTTGCTTATACTGTCCTTTGTTGTGCAAAAGCGTTTAAGTTTAATTAGGTCCCGTTTGTTTATTTTTGCTTTCATCTCCCTTGCTCTGGGAGGTGGGTCATTGAGGATCCTTTTTGGATTTATGTTATAGAGTGTTTTTCCTATGCTTTCCTCTAATAGATTTATAGTTTCTGGTCTTACATTTATATCTTTAATCCATTTTGAGTTTATTTTTGTGAATGGTGTTAGGGAGTGTTCTAGTTTCATTCTTTTACAAGTGGTTAACCAGTTTTCCCAGCACCATTTGGTAAAGAGAGTGTCCTTTCTTCATTGTATGTTCTTACCTCCTTTGTCAAGATAAGGTGTCCATTGGTACGTGAATTTATCTCTAGGCTTTCAATTCTATTCCATTGATCTGAATTTCTGTCTGTGTGTGAGTACCATACTGTCCTGATGACTGAAGCTTTGTACAATAGCCCGAAGTCAGGCAGGTTGATTCCTCCAGTTCCATTCTTCTTTCTCAAGATTGCTTTGGCTATTCGAGTTATTTTTTTGTATTTCTCTACAAATTGTGAAATTATTTGTTATAGCTCTCTGAAAAATACCATTGAAGCTTCCACTTTTCTTGGCCACGGTACCACACGAGCCTCAGTGCTGCGGCAGGAGACTGGGATAGTGCTTTTCCTGCTGGAGGCTTCAAGGAGCATCTGTGTGAATAATGCAAATGTGGCACTGGGCAAGTGCAAGAACAGTAGATGATGGCATTGAGGAGAAGAAAGGTTGATGAGAAGCCCAGTCCTGACTTTACAGTGGCTTCCCTGTCCTGCGAAGTCCTTTTGAATCTTGAAACTTTGTTTGACCCCTTTGAGGGCGATATACCATAGTGTACCTGCTCCCAGCCACCCTGCCCTCTCTCCTCTCTCTGATTCAGGGACTTAGTAGCTAAGAAATAAAAAGTAGAACACAGTCTTTGCCACCCCAGAAGTCATCGCCACAAAGGCAGAATAAAAACAGGTGTCTTACTGAGCTGGCATGGTACCAGAATCTGATGTACGTCACAGGCAATCTCCTGAGAGATTCCAGAGACAGAGAGAACTCTCAGCCCTCTGTATAGCCAGCAGATCTGACTCCTTACCTACTTCTCCTCATGTAAGAGGACTTCACGCCACCAGGTCTCACTTTTGCTTCATCCTAAGTATGCCCAGCAGGTGCGGTGACTCTTATGTATTAGTTAATTGATGTTTGGGACTTAGATTTGAACCCCACCCCATCTGCTGCCCCTTCCAAATTCATATTTGAAGTCTTTAAATCCAGTATGGCTCTATCTGGGCCTCCCACATGGAGCAGTGGTAAAGAATCCACCTACCAACGCACAGGATGCAAGAGACGGCGGTACAGTCCCTGGGTCGGGAAGATCCCCTGGAGAAGGGCATGGCAACCCATTCCAGTATTCTTGCCTGGAGAATCTTACGGATAGAGGAGCCTGGTGGGCTACAGTCTATGGGGTCGCAAAGAGTCAGACACAACAGACTGTGCACACGCGCACACGCATGCACACACACTCAGCTCTATTTGCAGAAAGGGCTCTCAAGAACATGATTAATGTTACATGAAGTCCTATGAATGGAGCCCTGCCGTAGAGATGATCATATGAAGGAAAGTGAGACAGAAAGACAAGTATCATGTTATATTACTAATATGTGGAATCTAAAATGTGATACAAAAGAATTTATTCACAAAGCAGAAACAGAAGCTTGCAGGTGTAGAAAACAAACTCATGATTATCAAAGGGGAAAGGCTTGGTAGGGATACATTTAGAGTTTGGGATTAGCAGTTACAGACTGCTGTATATGAAATAGAAAAACAATTAGTTTCTACTGTAGAGTGCATAAAGCTATATTCAGTAGCTTATAATTAGCTATAATGGAAAATAATATGAAAAAATATATACAACTGAATTACTTTGCTGTACACCAGAAAATAGCACAACACTGTAAATCAAATATACTTCAAATTTCTACCAAAAGAATGAGGCCTTGGTCTCACAAGCATTCGTCTGACTGTGCACACTTGCACATGCACACATAAACAAACACTTCCGTGTCCTTATAAGAGGACATCTGAGAGCACATGCATTCTCTCTCTCCCTCTCACCGTGCCTCCACCTTTCTTATCTCTCTGTTTCCACATGTGCACTGACGAAAGACCACAAGGCAATATAGATGGTGGCTGTCTACAGCCTAGAAAAAGGGTCCTCACTGGAAGCCAAATTTACTGGCTCCCTGATTGTGAACTTATAGCCTCCAGAACTGTGAGAGAATAAGTTTCAGTTCTTTAGTCCACCCAGTGTGGATCAGGGGAGTGATTCAGCATCTTGTTACAGCATCTAAAGCATACTAATCCAATTGGTTTATACTAGTGAAATACTAGCTTCTCATCTTTATGACAGGACCCAGTTTCGCAATTGGGAGCCAGGTGCCCACTGAAGTTAGGTGTTTCCCCTCCAATGGAAACTGGGAGAAAGAGAGTGCTGTCTTGATTGATGTTTACATTCCAAAGAGATGTTTCCTAGGTCCTTGAAAAAGACATTTCTGGGTTATAAAGCTGAACAGGAGGTTTTTATGGCCTTGAAAAGTATAGTCGTACTTTCAGGGACTTTCCTGGCAGTCCAGTGGTTAGGCTTCTGAGCTTCAACTGCAGGGTGTACTGGTTCGATCCTGGTCAGGGAAGCAAGATCCTGACTGCAGATCATGGTGCAGTGAGTGCGTGTGTGCTCAGTTGCTCAGTCGTATCCAATTCTCTGTGACCCTCTAGACTGTAGCCCACCAGACTCCTTTATCCTTGGGATTCTCCAGGCAAACATACTGGAGTGGGTTCCCATTTCCTCCTTCATGCTGCAGACAAAACATGAAAAAACAAAATGAAATTATATGCATAGTTTCGAAGGGAGACACAGAAACAACTTATACGTTTCTAAACAAATGATTTAAGGAAAGGAGGGGCCACCTCCCCCCTTATTTTCAACAGGGAATATTGGGGCTCTTAGTTTTAATTTGTGTGTAGTCTTACAGTAGCTCTTTCTACAATCTGGCGCATCCTGCAAACTTGCTAAACTCCATCATTAGACTAGTCGTTCTTTTGGAGACTCCACCAGATTTTCTGTATGGGTGTACATGTCTGCAAATAAAGGCAGTTTTTCTTCTTTCTCTCCAATCTGGATGCTCACATTACATTTATTGCTCCATTTCTCTCATTATGTGTTGGACTCTCCCAGTTTTCTGCATGCCTGGTTAATTTAGATTGGCTATCAGGCATTACGATTGCACCCAGGGTTCTGGGTATTCTTTGTATTCTGAAATATATGCATAAGCTTTGATCTGAGATGCTGTGAAGTGACTTTGAAATAGTTGGAAGCTTTTGATATTTGCTTTGAAGATTTGCTAGGTGGGGCCAGAGCACCTTTCAGTGTCAGTTCAGTCACCCAGTCGTGTCCGACTCTTTATGGCCCCATGGACTACAGCACACCAACTCCCAGAGTTTACTCAAACTCATGCCCATTGAATTGGTGATGCCATCTAACCATCTCGTCCTCGGTTGTCCCCTTTTCCTCCTGCCTTCAGTATTTCCCTGCATCAGGGTCTTTAAAATGAGTCAGTTCTCTGCATCAGGCCGCCCAAGTATTGGAGTTTCAGCTTCAACATCAGTCCATCCCATGAATATTCAGGATTCATTTCCTTTAGGATGGACTGCTTGGATGTCTTTGCAGTCCAAGGGACTCTCAAGAGTCTTCTCCAACACCACAGTTCAAAAGCATCAATTCTTTGGCGCTCAGCTTTCCTTATAGTCCAACTCTCACATCCTTCCTTTCGGTGTAGGATTCATATTTTCCCCACACTACTCAGGCGAGAGTGCTGTGAGCTCTCTGCCCCAGGCCTCCTGAAATTATGAGGTTTCTCACTGTGATCGGTGGGGACAGCCACCAGTCCCTCTCCAGCTTGGGTACTGGGCAGAGTTACCAATTATCCTCTCCAGTGGCCCTTTCCTTAACCTTGAGCACTTTCTTCACAGTCCTGTGGAGGTCAATGGTCTGTGGCAGACTCCAGGGGCCCCTCTCTCCATATGCAGGTTTCTCTCCCACTGTTTGTCCCTTCACTCCCATCTTCTGCCCACCAATCTAGGGCCCTTCGAATTTCAATGCCATTTCCTAAACGCCAGGTATTCATTGGCTTCCACCAGGAAACTCTCTCTCCAGACAGTCAGCTGGGTATAATTGCTGGGCTAACTTGTATACATACCTGTGACTTACTTTTTACATAACTGGAGATTTTATAGTTCTTCATCTCCTACACCTATTTTCCCCACACCCCACCCTTCTGCAAGACACTCATTTGTTCTGTCTCTATGATTCTGCTTTCCTTTTTTTTTTTTTTTTTTTTTAGATTCCACACATAAGAGAGAGCATGCAGTATTTGTCTTCCACCGTCTTGGCTTATTTTGCTCAGCAAAATACCCTCTAGATTCATTCATGTTGTCAAAATGGCAAGATTTCATATTTTATGGCTGAGATATATATGAACTGAGGATGAGATGGTTGGATGGCATCACTGACTCAATGGACACGAGTTTGAGTAAACTCCAGGAGTTGGTGATGGACAGGGAGGCCTGGTGTGCTGCAGTCCATGGGGTCACAAAGAGTTGGACATGACTGAGCGAGTGAACTAAACTGAACCGATACACGCACCACATTTTGTTTGTTCATTCATCTGTTAGCGGATCCTTCTGTTGCTTCCACTTCTTGGCTACTGTAAATAGCACTGCAACAAACATTGGACTTCATATATCTTTTCACATTAGTGCTTTTGTTTTCTTTGAATAAATACTCACATGTGAGATTGCTGGATCATATGACCGTTCAATTTTTAACGTTTTCAGAAACCTCTATACTGTTTTCCATAGTGATTGCATCACTTTACATTCCCAACAGCAACGTACAAGGCTTCCCTTTCTCCACATCCACACCAACACTTGTTATTTGTTGTCCGCCTGGTGACAGCCACTCTGAAAGACTTTGATGATATCACATTGGGGTTTTGATTTGCACTCCCATAGGTATTTGCTCTGGACCTCGGCTTTGTGGTCTGGTACTTCAAGTTAGCAAGAGTACCTACTTGGCAGGGTTGTCATGAGAACTGACTGGTGAGCATGAATTAAGTGGGTAAAATTAGGATACATATGAAGTCAGTATCATGCAAATGTTGGCCACCATTCTTTCTTTGTCTCTTCTTTATTTTTTAATTATGAAAGCACGATAATCTTTTTACAGGAGACTTGGAAAATACAGAACAAAGGTACATATAGTTCTGCGACATATATCACAATTAATTTTCAGTACAGAGATAAGGATTTTTAGTTGGACTTTCAATATCAAACTCTGAAAAATTAATGGAATGAATATACACTAATGTAGAACGATATAGTAGACCTGAAATGCACCATGAACCAATTCAACGTAATTTAGATGTATCTAATTTTCACACATAAGAGTCCCTTGGACTGCAAGGAGATCCAACCAGTCCATTCTGAAGGAGATCAGGCCTGGGAATTCTTTGGAAGGAATGATGCTGAAGCTGAAACTCCAGTACTCTGGCCACCTCATGCGAAGAGTTGACTCATTGGAAAATACTCTGATGCTGGGAGGGATTGGGGGCAGGAGGAGAAGGGGGCTACAGAGGATGAGATGGCTGGATGGCATCACTGACTCGATGGACGGGAGTCTGAGTGAACTCCGGGAGTTGGTGATGGACAGGAAGGCCTGGCGTGCTGCGATTCATGGGGTCGCAAAGAGTCAGACACGACTGAGCGACTGAACTGAACTGAACTGAATTTTCACACAAGAGCAGGATACAAATCCTATTTTAAGTACCCACAGGCTATAAACTAGGAGACACTGGAACATACACAGGGACATAAGAACATGAAAGTGAAAGTGTTAGTCACTCAGTTGTGTCCAACTCTTTGTGATCCCATGGACTGTAGCCTAACAGGCTCCTCTGTCCATGGACATGTCCAGGCAAGAATACTGGAGTGGTTTGCTATTTCCCTGTCCAGGGGATCTTCCTGAGCCAGGGATCAAACCTGAGTCTCCTGCAATTCGAGCAGATTATTTGCTGTCAGGGAGGCACCAGGGAAACCACCAGGGAATCCCATAGGAACATAAAACCAGGTACAAAAGTTCAAACAGAGTCTGCTGTAATATCACTGGAATTGTTAGAAAGCAATATCAAAAGAGATTTGAAAATAACCCCCATAATTTCAAATGCAGTGTGACATTTACCAAGAGAGATCTTTGACTTAGCCATTGAAAGCCTCAATAGTTGGCCACCATTCTTTACTGTGTTGCTGCTATTGTAGTCATCGCTATGTGTACCAGTTACTGTGGCTGCATAAGAAATTACCCTGAAAAGGTGGTGGCTTAAAACCTGCACAAGTTGTGTGCATAGAGTCTGTGGGTTGTGATGCTCCGTGATGTCTCTCTCCGTGATGTCTGAGGCCTTGGCTGGGAAGGCTGAGGCAGGTGGTCACGGAATCCTCTGGGGGCACACTCACTCACATGTCTGCCACCTGGGATGCACAGAAGGCGGTCTCTGAGGACCAGAGCACTTTAGGGGATCTTGGCTTCCTCCCAGTGCGGTGTCCTCTGGGGATATTGTCTTCCCAGAGGCAGCTCAGGGATCCCACCATCCTGCGACCAGTCCAGAAGCAGCACTGCCATCTGCCACTCGGCCTTGGACGTCATACAGCATCACTTTCTGCCGCACTCCCTCAGAACAACCAGTCCCAATCCAGCTTAGACTCAACTGTCGGGGACACGGACCCCACCTCTGTCTGTAGAGAAGGCTGAAAAGCCCACCTCAGCAGAGCACCTGGGCCCGACGGCCATCGTGTCCATTAGCCAGAAAGGCTCCCGGCTACACAGTTAATGATGGTTGTCATGTTTATGTGTGGAGAAAGGTGGGTGAATCCATTCTCTTCACTTGCACAGGGAATGTCCTTTATGAAGGTAGCAGGTAGCTCTGTGGTGTGAGAAAGGTGTTGACTATCCCTGATCAGCCCAGGAGTTTGAGGCATCACCCTCTCCCCCGCTGCCCCTTCTCCTGTCTTCCTCAACACGTGCATCCACTGCCACAGGGTGAAAGGAGCACCTCATGGCAGATTTACGAGTCTTGAGAAGAAAACACCACTCCCCCAGAAGCAGAAGGTGGGAACATCATCTCTTGCCTCATGACATTCCTCATCTAGAAAACAGGGACTATGCCGGCATCTCTATCACAGGATATTCTGAACATTGAATTGTTAAATAAACTCACTCAAAATAGTGCCTGCCCAGCACAAAACAAACCATTCCATTACTCGTAGTGAGGTAAAAATTCACGGGGCACTCAGAGTTTGAGATGAATCTAGAAAGACATATAGAATGCATGGAAAATTAAGTGTTCATGCAGACAATGCTTAAAATTCTCCAAGCCAGGCTTTAGCAATACATGAACTGTGAACTTCCAGATGTTCAAGCTGGTTTTTGAAAAGGCAGTGGAACCAGAGAACAAATTTCCAGCATCCACTGGATCATGGAAAAGGCAAGAGAGTTCGAGAATAGCATCTATTTCTGCTTTATTGACTATGCCAAAGCCTTTGACTGTGTGGATCACAATAAACTGTGGAAACTTTTGAAAAATATGGGAATACCAGGCCACCTGATCTGCCTCTTTAGAAACCTGTATGCAGGTCAGGAAGCAACAGTTAGAACTGGACATGGAGCAACAGCCAGGTTCCAAATAGGAAAAGTAGTACAGCAAGGATGTATATTGTCACCCTGCTTATTAACTTATAGGCAGAGTACATCTTGAGAAATGCTGGGCTGGAGGAAGCACAAGCTGGAATCAAGACTGCCGGGAGAAATATCAATAAGTTCAGATATGCAGATGACACCATTCTTATGGCAGAAAGTGAAGAAGAACTAAAGAGCCGCTTGATGAAAGTGAGAGAGGAGAGTGGAAAAAGTGGGCTTAAAGTTCTACAATCAGAAAACTAAGATCATGGCATCTGGTCCCATCATTTCATGTCAAATAGATGTGGAAAAATTGGAAACAATGACTGAATTTATTTTTTTGTGCTCTAAGATCACTGCAGATAGTAACTGCAGCCATGAAATAAAAACTTTCCTTACTCCTTGGAAGGAAAGTTATGACCAACCTAGACGGCATATTAAATAGCAGAGACATTACTTTGTCATAAAAGGTCCGTCTAGTCAAGGCCATGGGTTTTCCAGTGGTCATGTATGGATGTGATAGTTGGACTATAAAGAAAGCTGAGCTCGGAGAATTGATTATTTTAAACTGTGATGTTGAAGAAAACCCTTGAGAGTCCGTTGGACTGCAAGGAGATCCAACCAGTCCATTCTAAAGGAGATCAGTCCTGGGTGTTCATTGGAAGGACTGATGTTGAAGCTTCAACTCCAGTATTTTGGCTACCTGATGTGAAGAGCTGATTGATTTGAAAAGACCCTTATGCTTGGAGGGATTGAGGGTAGGAGGAGAAGGGGACGACAGAGGATGAGGTGGCTGGATGGCATCACCGACTCAATGGACATGGGTTTGGATGGACTCCGGGAGTTGGTGATGGACAGGGAGGTCTGGCATGCTGCGGTTCATGGGGTCGCAAAGACTCGGCCATGACTGAGGGACTGAACTGGACTGAACTGAAGACAGGCTGTCCAACCTTCCCCTCCATGGCCTGGCACACGAGAGTCACTCGGGGACAAGTGGCTGAATGAGCAGATGGGTGTCAGGACAGCAGAAATTTGCGGCTGAGCTGGGCATCTGATAACATCCATCTTGTGGACAGTCCCTTCCCACCTGAAGGTACAGAGAAGACAAGCCACTTTGTCTTGTTTTGACCAAGAAGAAACAACTGTTACTGAGACAAGAGCCTTCTCCAGCCCAGGAGGCTCCTCAGGGTCCCTTTCATGTCCTCGTTCCTCTGACTGTAAACGAAAGGGTTGAACATGGGAGGTACCAGCGCATACAACACCATGGCCACTGACTCCATGGCTGTGTAGGAGGAAGAGGGGAGCAGGGACACCCCAAACAGGGTCCTATAGAATAATGACACCACAGCAAGGTGGGGACTGCAAGTGGAAAAGGCTTTCAGCTTGTCCTGGGACGACCAAAGTCTCAGGATGGCTGAGAAATTCTGCATGCAGGAGGCAGAGATACAAACAAAGGGAGTGACAAAAAGAAAGCTCCCCATGGTATAAACCACCAACTCACTGAAGCAGACATCTGAGCAGGAGAGCTTTAGCAATGTATAGAGTTCACAGAAGATGTGGTGAATTCAGACACCTTGCGCAGAATGACAGTGTGCTCATGAGGACAGTGTGGATAGGGATAGATGTTTGTGACTATCAGAGCCACAGGCGCTGATGTGATACAGTGTTGGGGGCTCATGGTTGTGGCATAGTGGAGAGGGTGACATATGGCTACAACTCTGTCATAGGCCATCACAGCCAAGAGGACGTTGTCCAGCTATGGAAACAGGAAATACATCTGAGTGAGGCACGCCACGTAGGGGATGGATTGGCTCTGGGTTTGGATGTATAGCAGCATTTTTGGTACAGTGAAAGAGGTGAAGCATGTGTCCACGCTGGACAGGGTGTCTATGAAGACTTACACGGGGGTGTAGAGGTTGGAGGTCGAGCCGATGGCGAGCATGATGAGTACAATCCCCACCACAGCAACCAGGTCCATGGACAGGAACAGACAGAAGAGGAGGGGCTGATATTTGGGCACTCCTCCATCTCCAATGCCTCTAATGGCTCTCTACCACATTCCTCTTCCACTGCGGCCTGTGGCCAACCCTGCTCCCCGGGAAGGGCTCTGGAGACCTCCAAGGAAGCCAGAAGAGCCGTGGCCTCCTCAACTCCTTCCGTCCCCTCCCAAGCAGATGCTTGAACCCCAAGGAGACTGGGGTCTCGGCCCGCCCCGCCACCAGCTCTATCCGGGCCACCTGGGATCCAATAGTGCTCCTCTGTGGCAGACATGGCAGGAGAGACATGCCAGACAGGGATCCTTCTGCAGTGATGCCTGTGGGGAAGATGGCGGCCGCCAGGCTGAGTGTTGCGCTGAGGAGACGCTGTTGGCAGTGGGACCACAGGGTGGGGGTGGGGACAGCAGAGACGTCGGCTGCCCAGGGAACAGGAGTCTGTGAGTTGCTGGTGTGGGCCCCACAACAGGAATGGTGAGGGCGGGGGGGGGGGGGGAGGGAGGCCCGCAGACCGGCCCACAAAGACGGAAGCTGAGCCGTCGGTGGATAAGGCGCAAAAGACCCTGATGGGCTGGCGACGGTTAGGTGGAGCTGGAAGGGTCAACCGCGACCACTTCCTCCAGCACCAGCTCTAGGCTCATATGCCAGGAGGCAAGGATTGGCCATGACCGCCGTCCAATGAGTGATCAAGGCTTTCAGATTGCATGGGAGCCTTCCAGCACCAGGTCATACTTTGAGCCCACAGGAGTCCCTTCCTTTCCATTGCTGCTGCTGCTGCTGCTAAGTCGCTTCAGTCGTGTCCGACTCTGTGCGACCCCATAGACGGCAGCCCACCAGGCTCCCTCATCCCTGGGATCCTCCAGGCAAGAGTACTGGAGTGGGTTGCCATTTCCTCCTCCAGTGCATGAAAGTGAAAAGTGAGTGAAGTCGCTCAGTCCTCTCTGACTCCTAGCGACCCCATGGACTGCAGCCTACCAGGCTCCTCGGTCCATGGGATTTTCCAGGCAAGAGTAGTGGAGTGGGGTGCCATTGCCTTCTCTGTCCTTTACATTGCACCATTGCAAAAACGAAATGGTAATGTCCCTACAGGTGGCACCCTGGGGTATGGGAAGCTGGGTGTGGTCCCCAGTTGCCACCTTGTGTCAGCTCAGGTCATCAGAGATACACTTATTTTAAAAAGTTCATAAAGGCTTGAGAAAGAACATCAAAAGTAAGAGATGGAGAAATTGGAAAACATAAACTGAATTAAATGGGAGCACTGAATATGAAATAGAAAAAAATGAAACAAACTACATAAAACTAAAAGATCATCATATGGTCCAGTTGATTTTAAGCATGGCTGCTCATTAGCAACATATCTGTAGCTTTGGAGAATAAAAGCAATACCTTGGCATTTTTCAAAAAATTCTAAGATAATTCTGATATGTGTCAGGTTTTTCTCTTAAATGGTAGCTTTAGTGATATAGAATTCTGCTACTTTTTTGTTGACCACTCATGGTACAATGGTATTAAGTGAATAATAGTTACTCACTAGTACGTATAATATATATTTTAGAAAACTTATTAATGTTTGCCTAACTAAAAATTTTATGACATTTTGATTCCACTTGTTTGACTTAGTATGAACAGAATGCTAGACTTCTAATTTTAAAAATAGATGTGCAACAACCAACAAAGTTTTACTATATAACCCTGGGAACTGTAGTCCCTTTGTCAATCTCTTGAAATACCTATAATGGAAAATAAACTGAAAAATAATATATGTGTATATGTATAACTGAATCACCTTGCTCTGCACCTGGAACTTTGTAAGGCAACTATACATCAATAATATATGTATATATGTATATTTATTATTATTATATATTTATTTTCTTTATATAAATATAAAGAAAAAAAAGATAAAGTGTATAGATCACATATGAGCAACTGTTTCAACCTCTTGTGAGAGTCAGAAGGAAAATTTGGAGGTTTTAATGTTGCTAAAGTTACTTAGAACATACAAGTTGATGTGTATGCCTCGAGAATGGAGACTGGCGAGTGGAAGGAGTAAAAATAGGAGCTGAAAAGGGATTCATCAGGGCTCCCCAGTTCACTTCAAGGCTCCGAGAATTGAAGAGAGACTTCTTTTCATGACTGGGCTAATCACCCCTTCCAAATGCATATATTTAAATGTTTACCCACTCCATCCCCCAGGTGATGGTATTTGGGAGTTATGGCCTTTAGTAGGAGACACAGTGAAGATAATCAACCTTGCCCTATATAGAACTTATGCATTATAGATTTCACCCCTTGTACCGGCCTTGTTTTGTCTTACCTAACTCATCATACTCAATATTTTCAATGGGGATAGTCCATTGGGTCCCAAGCTGTTGAGCCCATTTCTAAGTGACAAAGACTCAATTTAACTTTATGAGCCATATGTCCGATTGCCTATGCCCACTACCTGATATTTTAGGAGAATGGCTGCTATGATCTGGAGCACTGAAACACCACAATTATAAAATTCTTGAGGCAAATACATCTATTGGCTCTCTTCAGTAGCTCCCTTAACACTATAGGGGTATCTTTTAAAAATTTAGTGATATCTTCAAGTATTCCTCTATTTTGTTCTCCGGTATTATGTTCAAAGAGTTTTCCTAAAGCATGCATTTCAGCATTTGCTGAAAAGTGAAAGTGAAAGTCACTCAGTCATGTCATGTCTGACTGTTTGCGACCCCATGGACTACACAGTCCATGGAATTCTCTGGGCTAGAGTACTGGAGTGGGTAGCCATTCCCTTCTCCAGTGGATCTTCCAAATCCAGGGGTCAGACCCAGGTCTCCCACATTGCAGGAGGATTCTTTACCAGCTGAGCCACAAAGGAAGCCCAGCATTTGTTGAAGTCAATTCCCAATCTATTTGCAGAAGTCTTAAGCCAATAAGCACTTTTTATGTTTAAAAATATTATTGCACTATTAAAAACACCAATACAGTATACTAACTCATATATATGGAATTTAGAAAGATGATAACAATAACCCTGTGTACGAGACAGCAAAAGAGACACTGATGTACGGAACAGTCTTATGGACTCCGTGGGAGAGGGAGAGGGTGGGAAGATTTGGGAGGATGGCATTGAAACATGTAAAATATCATGTATGAAACGAGATGCCAGTCCAGGTTCAATGCACAATACTGGATGCTTGGGGCTAGTGCACTGGGACGACCCAGAGGGATGGTATGGGGAGGGAGGAGGGAGGAGGGTTCAGGATGGGGAGCACATGTATACCTGTGATGGATTCATTTTGATATTTGGCAAAACAAATACAATTATGTAAAGTTTAAAAATAAAATAAAATTTAAAAAAAAGAAGCAAAAAAAAATATTATTGCACTATTGTGGTGAATGTCACAGGCGTTTAGTACGTTCACAATGCTTTTCAGCCATTCTCTCTGTTGTCCCTAAATAAATCATCACTCCTAAAGGAAACCCCATACCAGTAATCAGTCCTTTTCCATTTCCCCCTCACTGCAACCAGGCTCTGATAAGTACTAATCTTTTGTTTCCCTCTATGAACTTACATTTTCTAGATAGCTGAGAGAAATAAAATCCTACAATATGTTACCTTTTGTGTCTGGCCTCTCTCGTTCCTTTTTGCGGCTGAATGCTATGCCCGTGTACAGAGGGTCACTTTTGTTTATGAATGTGAGACAAGTTGAGGACAAGTTGGTGGATCCTTGGGATGTTTCCCATTTGGGTTCCCATTTCGGTTACGGCTGCTATGAACGTGGGGATAGAACTGTTTGTTACCTTTTGTTTGAACAAATACTTCTAATTCTTTGGCTTATATAGCTAATAGTGGAATTGATGAGACAACCATAAGGCTTTTACCTTTTCAGGAGCTTTCAGGCTCTTTTTTACAGCTACTTGCTGTTGTTCATTTGTGCCACTCAGTTGTGTCGGACTTTTTGCAATCCCATGGACTGCAGCACGCCAGGCTTCCCTTTCCTTCACCATCTCTCAGAGTTTGCTCAAACTCATGTCCATAGAGTTGGTGATGCCATCCAACCATGTCATCCTCTGTTTTCCCCTTCTCCTCCTGCCTTCTATCTTTCCCAGCATCAAAGTCTATTCCAATGAGTTGGCTCTTTGCATCAGGTGGCCAAAGTATTGGAGTTTCAGTTTCAGCATCAGTCCTTCCAGTGAACATTCAGGGTTGATTTCCTTTAGCATTGACTGGCTTGATTTCCTTGCAGTCCAGGGGACTCTCAAGAGTGTTCTCCAACACCGCAGTTTGAATGCATCAATTCTTTGGCGCTTAGCCTCCTTTATGGTCCAACTCTCACATCCATACATCACTACTGGAAAAACTTTGACTATATGGACTTTTGTGATCAAAGTAATGTCTCAGCTGTTTAATTCACTGTCTACGTTTGTCATAGCTCTCCTTTCAAGGAGCAAACATCTTTTAATTTCATGGCTGTACTCACCATCTGCAGTGATTTTGGAGCCCAATAAAATAAATCTGTCAACGTTTCCATTGTTTCCCCATCTATTTGCCATTAAGTGGTGGGACCAAATGCCATGATCTTAGTTTTTTGAGTGTTGAGTTCTAAGCCAACTTCTTCACTCTCCTCTTTCACTTTCATCAAGAGGCTCTTCAGTTCCACTTTGCATTCTGCCATAAGTGTGGTGTCATCTGCATATCTCAGGTTATTGATATTTCTCCCAGCAATTTTGATTCCAGCTTGATCTCCATCCAGCCCGGAATTTCACGTGATATATTCTGCACATAAGTTAAATAAGCAAGGTGACAATTTACAGCCTTGATATACTCCTTTCCCAATTTGGAACCAGTCCACTGTTCCATGTCCAGTTCTAACTGTTGCTTCTTGACCTCCATACACATTTCTCAGGAGGCAGGTAAAGTGGTCTGATATTCCCATCTCTTTAAGAGTTTTCCACAGTTTGTTGTGATCCACACAGTCAAAGACTAGTGTAGTTATTGAAGTAGAATGACGCTACTTGTGATCTTCTTGATGCAAACATATTCGAAGATCAGAGAGCTTCTTTCCAATGAAATGAACTAATATGATACCTTGCTTATGTAGAACTTCACTTTAAATTTATTAAAAATAAACAAAAATGGTTATTTTGGTCTGAGGATTATGTGTGGACCTTCATTACAAAGTATACTCTCTGTCCCAGCCCACTGATCAGTAAGTGGCCACCCTCCTGCACAGAATTAATAGTAATCATTTAATTCTCACTTGAGCTCTCTAAGATAGGTATTATTCCTCACATTTTCCATCCAAGAGGGGAGATGATGTAGTAGAAGTCAGAGCTTAGACTCTGAAGCGAGACTGGCTGTGTTTGAATTTCACCTGTGCCACTCTCTAGCTGTGGAAGCTTAAGCAACTTACACAGCTTTGCTTTGCCTCAGTTTCCTCATCTCTAGAGTAAGATAGTAATAAGACTTCCATGTAGGATACAATGAGTTAATTCATGGAAAGCACTGAAATTATTCTTGCCAGATATACAATCAATGCTCCAAAAATGGAAGACACTCTGGAGTTAAGTGGACTTTTTCTTCTGGCCAGTTGATAGGACATATGAGAAGGAAAAATATGGATCACTGAAGCCAATTAGAAGACAAAACATAGGTCATGGGAGCCACCTGACCTTATCCATAGCTCCTGAGATGAGTTTTGAAACTCTGAGTGAGGGGAGGGTCCGGTGTACAGAAGGGTTGGTAAATGCAGTCCAGGGGGAGTTAGAGCCTAGGATATATTCCAAATGTGTCTGCCTCAGTCAGAAGCTCCTGGAATCCAGGAGATCAGAAAAGGCTCTTTCTGACACAGGCTCCAAGAAGGCTTTAGAGCCCCAAGCAATACAGTAAGTTCCCATGTGCGAATCTTCAACTTGTGAGCTTTCAAAGATGCAAAAATTGCAGCTTTCCCTCCATCTCCTATGGCTGGCAATCTTCCAGCCATACCATCTCCCACTTCCTTTCCCTCCTCCAGTCAGTAACGCTTCTTGCCTGTTCATTCGATGCCAGCCCCTGTTATACTGTACTAGTATACTTTTCAAGGTAGTGTATTCTAAGACTAAAAATGTTTTCATTATTTTCTGTGTTTGTTTGTTTATGTATTAGTCATGTGTAATGGAGAAGGAAATGGCAACCCACTCCAGTGTTCTTGCCTGGAGAATCCCAGGGATGGGGGAGCCTGGTGGGCTGCCGTCTGTGGGGTTGCACAGCGTCGGACACGACTGAAGTGACTTAGCAGCAGCAGCGGCAGCATGTGTAAAGTATTATAAATATATTACAATAGTACTATATAGCCGATTGTGTTAATTGTGTATCTAGGTTAACTTTGTTGAACTTAACAAATACATTGGACTTCTTATAGCACTCTCGGAATGGAACTCATTCATATGCAAGGGCTTAATATATATACAAACTACTACCCTCTCTGAATCACAATAAATTCATTTTAAACGTGCTGCTATCCCGTTAATTTAGAAGTGGCAATGTACAAAGCAACTGATCGTTCATGATGGCTATTCTTTACAAGACCTGAAGTGTAGTTTCTGGCGTACCCAGTAGGGGTGGTAAACCCTTAAGTTACGTGGAACCAGCTTATTGCCTTACTTTATAATTTGGAATGACTAGACTTAGTGTTTTATTGTCATCACAGAATTTAAAGGCTTACACATATAACATTATTCAAAGCTCTTAGTCCATATCAAGTTAATGTTTCTGCTTTCCTTTTCAATGAGACTCTCAAGTATTTCCTATAGCAGCAGCTTCAGCAGTTATACCTTTCTGTCAGCAGCTTTGTCTAGATATTCATGTGGACATGCTCTTCTTCGCAATGGAGCACAGGACAAAAGAAAAAGAATTTTCTCTGGGGTTCTGATTTACTATAATGAGGGATAAGTGGGCTTAGGGCAATCACTCTCATGGAGAGCAAAAGGGAAATTTAGCTGAACATAATGTGAATTGGCGGGAAAAAGCCTCACTTGCACGCCCCTTACTTGGGTTTGGATCTCAGTTTTTGACTACTAAAATGTGTTCACAATGCACACTGGAAGATGTAGCCCCATCTGGCAACACTGGAAATAAGCAAGGAGTCATAGGGCCCCTTAATACAGAGAAATTCACCATCACTGAGCTGATGAACTCATAGTGATCCAGCATTCCTTCATTCATCATTTTAACAGTATTTATTGAGAGAGCACCATGCCAGCCACTGTGCCACGCATAGCCACACATACATCGACCCCTGGGGAAATGACTGTGTAGTAGAAATACAGATGATGAAACAAGGAATTCCCAAACACATGATAAGGTGATATACATCAGAGGGGTTCCTAGACCAGGCTTGAGGGTTTGCAAAGAAAACAATGTCTAGGACAGGAGTGAAAGGAATTATTAATCTTCAGACTTTATTATCTTTCCCTCAACCCTGCCATAATGTACAGGCGAGTCCTGTTTTCTGAGTAAAACGTAAATCCAACCACTTCCTACCTTTGCTTTTGTCACCCTGATCCAAGACGCCATCATCTCTCAGGTGGACTACTACAATAGCCTCCAAACTGGCATCTCCACCTTCAGTTTTACATCCTGTGGCAAATGTCATAGATTAGCTCACCTGACTCCATCCCAATCCCAATTACAGCAGGTAAGTCTTGATAGAAGTTGGAAACCAAGTCTACCTTTCCTGAAGTCTTGCCTGGATGGCCTGGATTCCATGAATAGAAGCTTCTTGCAAGTAGATAAGAAACACCCATGAGACTTGGAAGGAGAAGTGAGGTGTAGTCCGTGCTTCTCCTGTGGTTTCTGTTTTCTGTTAGTGAGCGTGGGCTCATAAAATTCCACGTCTTTTGCACCAGTGACAATAGAGGTCCCAGGGTACAGTTCCTAGCTTTGTGGGTATCAAAAGGCAAGGCATGAGACATCTACTTTGACTGTATAGATGGAGAAGGAGTCAGTGTGGTCTCGCAGCCAAAATCTGTGATGGTCTCAGCAGAAACAGAGTAGTCCAGTGGCTTCCTCGCTTCCCACCCTCCTGATTATGCCAGTTATGTGGTATTATTCAGGAAAATACTTCTTTAAATTGTAAATACCCGAGTTAAATAAAAATGACCACCTCCCAAAGGTCTCTCATTCTTTTTCTTCATACCCGCAGTTATTTAGTATACTCTTATCGTCTATTTATGCATGCCAGTTTTTAATTTTGTAAATTCTCCTGGCAAGAATCCTGGAGTGAGGTTGCTATTCCCTTCTCCAATGGTTATCCCTGACCCAGGGATCAAACCCAGATCTCCTGCATTGCAGGCAGATTCTTTACCATCTGAGCCACCAAGGAAGCCCCAAGAATGCTGGAGTGGTTAGCCATTCCCTTCTCCAGAGGACAGACTGACACCAGGGCGGCCCTTAACAATGGCCTCATATAGTATATATTGTTGGGACTTCCCTGGTTGTTGATGGTTAAGAACCTGCCTGGCAATGCAGGAAAAGCAGGTTTGGTCACTGGTCAGGGAACTAAGGTGCTTTCCCAACAGCTAGTGAGTGGGTAAAAAGAATCCTCCTTCAGTGCAGGAGACACAGGAGATGCAGCTTCGAGTCCTGGGTCAGAAAGATCTCCTGGAGGAGGGTATGGCAACCCACTCCAGTATTATTGCCTGGAGAATCCCAATATTTGGGGATTTAGGAGCCTGGAGGACTACAGTCCAATGGGTCTCAAAGAGTCAGACACAACTTAATGACTAATCATACATGCGCACAGGGAATTAAGATCCCACATGCTGCTGAGCAGCTAAGCCCACGTCTCACAACTAGAGAGCTGCAACTACTGAGCCCACGTGCCACAACGTGCACTGAAACAAAGATCCCACGTGCCTCAACAAAGACCCAATGCAGTCAAATAAATATTAAAAACAAAACAAAAAACTTACGACTTAAAAAAGATAATGACAGTAATTATGCTCTAAGTAGGCAAGAATGTGGAGCAAGTAGAATTCTCATTTCCTGCTATTGGGAATATAATCCGGTACAACCATTTTGAAAGATATTTGAGATTACCTAGTAAAGTTGAGGGGCTTCCCTGCTGGCTCAGCAATAAAGAATCCACCTGCCAATGCAGGACATGCAAGTTTGATCCCTGGGCCAGGAAGATCCCCTGGAGAAGGAAATGGCAACCCACTCCAGTATTCTTGCCTGGGAAATCCCATGATCAGGGGAGCCTTGCAGGCTACACTACATGGGGGTCACAAAAGAGTCAGACATGACTTAACGACTAATCAACAACAGGTACAGTTGAACTGTTCCTGAGCCCAAGCTTGCTCTGCTCCCTGCACGATGGGCTAACGAATCAGGGATAAGGTGTTGAGGCAAGGAATACCATTTTATCTGGAAAGCCATCTGACCTATCAGATGGCCGACTAATGTCTCAAAATAACCATCTTATCAGGGTCTGGATACAAGATTCCTTTATAGATCAGGTGGGAGGAGGTGAGGAAACAAAGTGAAAAGCCCATAAATGTTGTAAATATCTCTTAGAATGGCAGGCCTCGGGAAGGAGATGTTTAACTTCTTCCTTTTAGTCATCCACATGTGGATAGGGTCTTGAACAAAAGCAGTTTAGTTTAACAGTTAGGCAGAGGGGCAGGATTCTCTGAGGCAGCCATTGTGTATGACTATAACAAAAGCAATGAAAAACAAGTCAAAGTAACAGTTCCAACATGGGGTCAGAACTGGCTTTTCCCTGCAACAGAACGTGGGCACACACTATGATCCAGGACTTTCATGTCTATGAACGTACTGGAGATCAGGGCTTCTCAACTGTTGACATTTTGGAAGAGACAATGCTGCGTTGTGGACTGTCCTGTCCATTGTAGGGTGCTTAGCAGTGTCTCTGGCCTCTACCCACTAGATGCCAGGAGCACATCCTCGGTTATGACAACCAAAGATGTTTCCAGACATTATCAAATGTTCCTTGGTTGGGGGGCGTTGTGTATAAAATTGCCCTCAACTGAGAATCTAGAGAAACTCTCGTGGATGGGCATCAGGGGATATGAATGAGAAAGTTCACTGCACAATGATTTGCAAAAAGATAAAAATGAAAACAACCCATATGTCCACAAACAGGAAATAGACACATTGTGGGATTTTCATATGATGGATAACTGTACAGCAATGAAAACTGACTTATAAGTTGTACACATCAATATACATAAATCTCACAAACACAGGGTGATGGGGGAGGGGAGAAACACAAGTAATACATCTAGTATAATTATATTTGCATACACTCCAAAATGGACAAGAAATAATGTAATTTGAAGGAACATTTCCATGCAGGGAATGTATAAATAAGTGAATTATTAATAAAGTTCAGGATAGTTGTTACCTCTGGGAAGGAATGAGAAAGTGAATCATGGAGGGCACAGGTAAGATTCAAAAGCATTGGCGATGTTCTAATTTTCAAGCTGTGTGATGGGTAAACAGGTTTTTATATTATTATGATATACCTTACATATATGCTGTATTATCTTCTGTATATACAAAATAGTTCATAATTTATAAGGAACTGATGGGGACTAAAATATAGTGGGAAATGCAAATAAAGGCACTGGAGTAAATAACAAATTGAAAGAGAGGGAGAGAAAAAGAGCTAAGTTTTAGGTGCCTCTTGGAATAGTTTTAAACTGATTTTCTTCATGGAGTTGGTGATGAGATCAATTCATCTAAGCACACATAAACCATTGCTTAGACTTCTACGAAATGTAAATTTCATGCCTCAAAACCTATGCTATAGTACTATGTGATTCATATCACAGAGGACTTAAGAATACCACATTTCACAAAACATCATTTTCCAAGAGTCCTGCCATGTTAGAGTTTTGAATGTGTACTCCTTTGTATTCCTTGGAGTTACAAGCATCTGAAAATAGGGGGCTTAGAGGACAGTGATTCTTCATCACTAACTGTAGTATCATTAAAATATCCCTAAGTGGTAACAGAAAATCGTTTCCATCTCTGGCACCCACCATCCCCCTTTCTTTTTCTCCCAATGGTAATCTCCCAGGTAGTGGAATAAAGGAGAGTTTTGGATCACATCCTTTGAGAACATGGAGCCATAACCAAGGAAAATATCAAAACAGCCTAACCTTTCCTGGCTGAGACAGATAGGTACAAGACAGGTCTTATCCTAAAGAAGCCCCAAATTTTCAAGGTTGAAGGACTCAGTGAGAATATATTCAATACATGTGAAAATAGGGAAACCCACAAACACCCAGAGTAACAGGAAAGGGTTTGTCCCTGACCTGATTTAGGGACCATCTCTCAGAGACCCAGAGAAGCCCGATATGTTAGAGCTTCAGCAACCTTCAGTGAAGCAAGGCTGAGGTTCCTCCCTCACCACGAGAGGCGTCACGTACATCTATGTGGATAATGTGGCCCACTTGTCCTGTTGCCTGTATACAAAGCCACCACCTCTTAGATTCCTCTCAGTCCTGAGAGTATAGCACTGACTGTGCCACTCAACCCTTAGAAGCACAGACTCAGTGAAGAGGAACACACATGCCTCTTGGGGCTGGGAACATAGGGCCACTTGGAGAGTAAATTCAGGGCCCTAGGTACCTGGACCATAATGAGAGGCAGGACACAGACTCAAGAGTATGCACCAAAAAAGGCTTATCTCAAAAAGAGGGGTTTTTTGTTTATAGTGAAGCTCCAAAAATTCTTAAGCCCACATAAGGGCCTTTCATATTAACTACAGCTATACATGGGTGGCTCAGTGTTAAGCAATTGCCTGCAATGCAGGAGACCCATGAGATGCAGGTTCAATCCCTGGCTCGGGAAGATCCCCTTCAAGAGGAAATGCCAAGTCATTCCAGTACTCTCACTGGGCCAGTGAGACACTCCTATGGACAGAGGAGCCTTGAGGCCTACAGTCCACAGGGTTGCAAAGAGTTGGACATGACTGAATTACATTACATTAACTATATTAACACAGAAATACACACTCACACACACACACACACACTCCTAGCATGGCATAAGCCAAACAACCAATCTGAAGCCTTTCAAGTGACACTCAGATCAGATCCGATCAGATCAGTCGCTCAGTCGTGTCCGACTCTTTTCGACCCCATGAATCGCAGCACGCCAGGCCTCCCTGTCCATCACCAACTCCCGGAGTTCACTCAGACTCATGTCCATCGGGTCAGTGATGCCATCCAGCCATCTCATCTTCTGTCGTCCCCTTCTCCTCTTGCCCCCAATCCCTCCCAGCATCAGAGTCTTTTCCAATGAGTTAACTCTTCGCATGAGGTGGCCAAAGTACTGGAGTTTCAGCTTTAGCGTCATTCCTTCCAAAGAAGTCCCAGGGCTGATCTCCTTCAGAATGGACTGGTTGGATCTCCTTGCAGTCCAAGTGACACTACATGGATAAGTTTCTACTTGGACTGTTATTTCATTAAACAACAATGAAAAAAGTTCTTGTGCCTCTTTTCTTTGTTCAAGCCATAAGTAATACTCTGTGATAATACATTTTTAAATGACAAAACCAGAGTCATGGAAAACGGTTGTGGATACCTTATACTAACTTCACTTTAACAAACCTTTATCAAGCACCTATGAAGAAGAAACCACAATGCTTTAGAAGTGACGAATAGAAGCCTATAAGTTCAGAAGCTCACACTTTAGGGAGTCCGGGAGAAACATTAATAAATAATGTTAATATACACAAGGATATGAGATGAACTAGCACAGAAAATAGGAAAAGGTATTGCTACTAACTAGCAAGCATTCCAGTGGCCTGAACTAAATACAGAAATAAGGCCTTCTACCCCAAACCCCTGGTACTCTTCTCTGATCCTCTCTACTCTGCTCAAATAGCCCTTTACAGTTTTCCTTCAGTAAGTTCCAGATATTAGGCCCATTTCGCCTTTCAATTTTCTTTAGAGGAGATATTTCAGACCTAGACAAAGGTACAGAGATTACTACACCCATGCAACCATCGCTCATCTTAAAAACAAAAGATTACAAATAAAATTTAAACCCATAATACCTCTCCCCAGTTGAATTCTCCCTCTATTGAATAAGATTTAACCACTGTCCTAAATAAGGTTATTGTTCTCATACACACCTTTCTGCATGCTACATATGTATGCATCACTCCTATGTATACCTTTTACTACAAATATATGAACCTATAATCAATATAAGAACTGTTGCATCTTTTTAAACTTCACATATGTATGGTATCATAATGCCTTTACCCTTTCAGAAGTAGGTTTTATCTATTTGTCGCTTCCACCCCTGAATCTTTGCCCCTTGCTATAAGCTGTATTTTGTCCCCCTAAAAAGATATGTTGAAGCTTTACTCCTTGAACCTGTAAATGTGACATTCTTTGGAACTCAGATATTTGCAGGTATAATAGTTAAGATGAGGTCATACTGGATTAGGGTGGGTCCTTAATTCAGTATGACTGATATCCTTATGAGAAGACAAAGGACAAAGAAACAGGGGAAAACGCTATGTGATGCCAACGACTGACAGCAACCACCAGAAACCAGGAGAGAGGCATGAAACAGATTCTCCCTCAGAGCCTCTGGAAGGGACCACCCTTGCTGATACCTTGACCTCAGACTTCTGGCCTCCAGAACTGAGATAATGTATTTCTGTTGTTTTAAGCCATCTGGTTTGTGGCAATTTGTTACGGTAACCTTAGGACACTAACACACCCCTCTTTGTGTCTCAAGCCCCTGAGAATTCTAGTGTCTTCCTAAGTCCAGACCTTACCACCCTGTTTAGTTTACCTGCAACAGTACCAAGTCAGTGAGTTAAGGATGATCCTGCAGTGGGTGTAGCAAACCTTTCCCCCACTGCTCTAAAGCAGTGGTTCTGAAACTTCAGTGTACTTCAGTAGCACCTGGAGGACTGTAAAACCCTGATGGCTAGCGGCCTACCCTCAGAATTTCCAACTCAGTAGGTCTGGAACAGGGTCTGAGAATGTGCATTGCAAACAAGTTTCCAGCTGATGCTGATGCTGCTGTTCCAGGCAAGCTAGGTCATCCATCAGTTCCTTTCAATAAAATATAGTAGAGGCTAGGGCACCATCCCACAAATTATTTACAATCTTATATTTTAATTTATTTGGGGCTGCAATAAAAGGATTTAAAACAGACTTGACAAATAGCGGAAAGAAATCCCTTTCAGTGACAGTAATGTGGGCCAGAATAAATTGAACAATGATAGATTTGAGTGAGTGGTATATATGTGAAAAAAAAATACAGCTTATTATTTTCAAACAAGCTTTTATTTCCAATGTGAACAATACTATCAAATTACCTGTAAAAGGTAAGAGTAAAGTCAGATGTCAGTAGTTAATATCACTTTGGGGCATTGAAACTTTGAAGCAAAATTAGTATTTCAGGCTAATGAAAACAAGAATATCCATGAAGAACAAATTCATCTTTTCTTTTGATGTCTGCTTTTTCTATGCCTTCCCACTGTAGGATGAAATAAGAGCCAGTTAACAATTGTACCTCAATAACATGCAGTGACTTTCTAAATATGAGTCAACAGTATGTACATCTATTTTCTCAATGTTTTCTTCTTGTAACCCAGACCCTTGGTGATCAGGGTGCACATCATTGCTCATGCAAAACTTATCTCCCTCTTGCCCAGGGCTATAAATGCTTGCTGTTTCCCTCAAAGGTCACAATGTGATTTAAATAAGTCATTCCACCTTAAAAACTGGTGTTCCCTTGCACAAATCATCAATCCCTTATACTTCCAGACCTTCAGTTTCCACATGAGTAAAATGAGGATGAGGCTTTGTCAAACATCCACATGCATGAAAACTAAGAAAGAGTGAGACAGTGAGTGACAGAGACTAAAAGATGAATGAATAGAGGAACAAGAAACAAAGATTTAATTACCAGCCCAGTGACAACCAATAATATTACTGAGACTAGTTTTCTTTTCTTTTGAATAAAAAATCTAAATTGAACTAATATTTGTGAATTAATCCTGAAATGCAGTTCTCTTGAAACCCTTAACATCTTACTATTTTGTAAGGAATCGCTTTCTCAAAGTAATTATCAGTACAAGAGACTACAATTCTGTGGCCAGGTGATGATGACACAGCTAATGCAGGGCCTAGTCTCTTTAGCTGCTGCTTCTGGTGACTATTCTCTAAACAAGCACTGGTCTCCATTTCCAGGTCTGGTAAATTTCCCATCTGTAGTAGACTTAAAGCTACAGGACAAAGGACTTGTGGCTATAAATGAAATACATTTCAGAACATACTGCCTCCTGCATTATCTAGAAAACATTATTAACAATAAACTGCTTTTCCAAAATTAAATTTCAACAATTTTCTTATTTACTTTACAGAAGAAAAATTTAAAATATACAGCTGTTAGTAACAGGTATGTGTCAGGAATGGTTATGTCGTACTAAAGCCTATACAACAATACCTGTATTATCCAGAGCTGCTCTTTGCTGAGACCACATCCATTTAGAGTCCTTCAGGTTTTTCATTTCCATCCTCTTCCTCTTCATCAATGTTTTCATACTGATCCTCACCCTTGTCATTGGGGCAGAGTGATGCAGACATTGGGGTCAAAAGTTGGCAGGGAAAATGTCCCAACCTCAAATCAGCAGCAGAGTCTAGGCCTGAGAGAAGAGAAATAGGTTTAATAAAAGAAACAACAAATAATACCTGGATACATTTCTAGCCCCCCATCATGTCTGCTGCTTGACAATGTTCACAAACGTTTTTCCACTCTTTCCAGTAGATCAGCACACAGATTCCTCTTATTATTTCTGGCCCCTTTGGAGAAGGGATCCAAATCATTTGATACTGATACCATTTTGTATGTGTGTGTCGGAACTTCAATGGAAAAAAATGCTCCTTTGACTTAAAGACAAATTCTATGGGGACGCTCACAGATTCCTCAATTGCTGAAAAGTGCCCCTGTGCTATGTCATCATTTTCTCAGATCCTCCTACCGAGAATATTCACATTTGTTAAAGCCGTTGACCAACAGGGAGGGATGCCACTTGTTTGCCTCTAGGTTGGTAGAAGGCAGCATGCTTTTTCTCGAGACCATGAAGGTCTCCAGAACTGGGCTTCCAATTGTGTAAATTGTGCCCGGAGGTTTTTGAGAGTTCTGACCCACTGCGTGACTGCCAGAGACCTAACTGCCTTTGAGCTCAATGGCCCCACAAGGGCCTAAAGTCTCAGCCACCACTTGCCTGCCTCAGCCCCTCCGGGATCACAGGCCTCAACCTTCCCAGTCTCAGAGGCAGCAGTCAGTGCTTCCTCGCCCAGAACTCGGCCTCCACTGCTGGTTCCTCTGTATTCTAGGAAGCAACCCCCTCTGCAGGATCCCACAGCTCCCAGGGTGGAGCGCCCTCCACCGGGTACTCACCCTGCAAGACTCTGCCTCCCTCTCCCAGGTCTTCCTGCTCCTGAGGAGGCACCAGACCTTCTCCAGGGTCCGAGGGTGGCTGGGAGCGGCCCCTGGCCATCAGGCGGTCAGTGGGAGGCCGGAACAGGACATGTTTGTTGTCACGGAAATTGTGTAGAAAGGAGTCGACGTGACTCCAGAACAGGGGCCCAAACGTCTCCACGCAGAACCCAAGGCCTGTAACCTCTGCCGCACCCTCCTGCTCACTCTCGTCCTCCTCTTCCTCACCCTCTCCAGACAGGTGCTCCTCCTCCTCCACGTCCTCCAAGTCAAAGTCAATCTCACCCTCTTCCTCATTCTCCTGCATCTCTACATCTTCCACCATCTCCAACTCCTCTAACGGCTCTCTACCACATTCTTCTTCCACTGCAGCCTGTGGCCAACCCTGCTCCCCGGGAAGGGCTCTGGAGACCTCCAAGGAAGCCAGAAGAGCCGTGGCCTCCTCGACTCCTTCCGTCTCCTCCCAAGCAGATGCTTGGACCCCAAGGAGACTGGGGTCGTGGCCCGCCCCGCCACCAGCTCTATCCGGGCCACCTGGGATCCAGTCGTTCTCCTCTGTGGCAGACATGGCAGGAGAGACGTGCCAGACAGTGATCCTCCTGCAGTGATGCCTGTGGGGAAGATGGCGGCTGCCGGGCTGAGTGTTGCACTGAGGAGACTCTGTTTGCACTGGGACCGCAGGGTGGGGGTGGGGACAGCAGAGACGTCGGCTGCACAGGGAACAGGAGTCTTCGAGTGGCTGGTGTGGCCCCACAACAGGAATGGTGCGGGGCGGGGGGGGGGGGGGAGGCCCGCAGACCGGCCCACAAAGACGGAAGCTCAGCTGGTGGCAGATAAGGCGGGAAAGACCCTAATGGGCTGGTGACGGTAGGTGGAGCTGGAAGGGTCAACCGCGACCATTTCCTCCAGCGCCAGCTCTAAGCTCATTTGCCAGGAGGCAAGGATTGGCATGACCGCTGTCCAATGAGTGATCAAGGCTTTCAGATTGCATGGAAGCCTTCCAGCACCAGGTCATACTTTGAGCCCACAGGAGTCCCTTCCTTTCCATTGCTGCTGCTGCTGATGCTGCTGCTAAGTCGCATCAGTCGTGTCCGACTCTGTGCGACCCCATAGACGGCAGCCCACCAGGCTCCCTCATCCCTGGGATCCTCCAGGCAAGAGTACTGGAGTGGGTTGCCATTTCCTCCTCCAGTGCATGAAAGTGAAAAGTGAGTGAAGTTGCTCAGTCGTGTCTGACTCCTAGCGACCCCATGGACTGCAGCCTACCAGGCTCCTCAGTCCATGGGATTTTCCAGGCAAGAGTAGTGGAGTGGGGTGCCATTGCCTTCTCTGTCCTTTACATTGCACCATTGCAAAAACGAAATGGTAATGTCCCTACAGGCGGCACCCTGGGGTATGGGAAGCTGGGTGTGGTCCCCAGTTGCCACCTTGTGTCAGCTCAGGTCATCAGAGATACACTTATTTTAAAAAGTTCATAAAGGCTTGAGAAAGAACATCAAAAGTAAGAGATGGAGAAATTGGAAAACATAAACTGAATTAAATGGGAGCACTGAATATGAAATAGAAAAAAATGAAACAAACTACATAAAACTAAAAGATCATCATATGGTCCAGTTGATTTTAAGCATGGCTGCTCTTTAGCAACATATCTGTAGCTTTGGAGAATAAAAGCAATACCTTGGCATTTTTCAAAAAATTCTAAGATAATTCTGATATGTGTCAGGTTTCTCTCTTAAATGGTAGCTTTGGTGATATAGAATTCTACTACTTTTGTGTTGACCACTCATGGTACAATGGTATTAAGTGAATAATAGTTACTCACTAGTACGTATAATATATATTTTAGAAAACTTATTAATGTTTGCCTAACTAAAAATTTTATGACATTTTGATTCCACTTGTTTGACTTAGTATGAACAGAATGCTAGACTTCTAATTTTAAAAATAGATGTGCAACAACCAACAAAGTTTTACTATATAACCCTGGGAAGTGTAGTCCCTTTGTCAATCTCTTGAAATACCTATAATGGAAAATAAACTGAAAAATAATATATGTGTATATGTATAACTGAGTCACCTTGCTCTGCACCTGAATATTTGTAAGGCAACTATACATCAATAATATATATGCTGTTCTAAGTCACTTCAGTCGTGTCCGACTCTGTGCGACCCCATAGATGGTAGCCCACCAGGCTCCCCTGTCCCTGGGATTCTCCAGGCAAGAACACTGGAGTGGTTTGCCATTTCCTTCTCCAGTGCATGAAAGTGAAAAGTGAAAGTGAAGTCGCTCAGTCGTGTCTGACTCTTAGCGACCCCATGGATTTCTCCTAACAGGCACCTCCATCCATGGGATTTTCCAAGCAGGAGTGGGGTGCCATTGCCTTCTCCGATTATATATATATATATATATATATATATATATATATAATATTTATTTTCTTTATATATATTTAAATATAAAGAAAAAAGATAAAGTGTATAGATCACATATGATCAACTGTTTCAACCTCCTGTGAGAGACAGAAGGAGAATTTTGAGGTTTTAATGTTGCTAAAGTTACTTAGAAAAGAACATAGAAGTTGATGTGTATGCCTTGAGAATGGAGACTGGAGAGTGGAAGGAGTAAAAATAGGAGCTGAAAAGGGATTCATCAGGGCTCCCCAATTCACTTCAAGGCTCCGAGAAACGAAGAGAGACTTCTTTTCAGGACTGGGCTAATCCCCTGCACTACACTAAACAGTGATACCCCCTCCTAAATGCATGTATTTAAATGTTTACCCACTCCATCCCCAGGTGATGGTATTTGGGAGTTATGGCCTTTAGTAGGAGACACAGTGAAGATAATCAACCTTGCCCTATATAGAACTTATGCATTATAGATTTCACCCCTTATACCGGCCTTGTTTTGTTTTACCTAACTCATACTCAGTATTTTCAATGGGAATAGTCCATTGGGTCCCAAGCTGTCAAGCCCTTTTCTAAGTGAAAAATACTCAATTTAACTTTTTGAGCCATATGTCTGAGTGCCTATGCCCACTACCTGGATATTTTAGGAGAATGGCTGCTATGATCTGGAGCACTGAAACACTGCAATCATAAAATTCTTGAGGCAAATACATCTATTGGCGCTCTTCAGTAGCTCCCTTAACACGATAGGGGCATCTTTCAAAAATTTAGGGATATCTTCAAGTATTCCTCTATTTCGTTCTCCGGTATTATGTTCAAAGAGTTTTCCTAAAGCATGCATTTCAGCATTTGCTGAAAAGTGAAAGTGAAAGTCACTCAGTCATGTCATGTCCGACTGTTTGCGACCCCATGGACTACACAGTCCATGGAATTCTCTGGGCTAGAGTACTGGAGTGGGTAGCCATTCCCTTCTCCAGTGGATCTTCCAAATCCAGGGGTCAGACCCAGGCCTCCCACATTGCAGGAGGATTCTTTACCAGCTGAGCCACAAAGGAAGCCCAGCATTTGTTGAAGTCAATTCCCAATCTATTTGCAGAAGTCTTAAGCCAATAAGCACTTTTTATGTTTAAAAATATTATTGCACTATTGTGGTGAATGTCACAGGCATTTAGTATGTTCACAATGCTTTTCAGCCATTCTCTCTGTTGTGCCTAAATAAATCATCACTCCTAAAGGAAACCCCATGCCAGTAATCACTCCTTTTCCATTTCCCCCTCACTGCTCTGATAACTACTCTGATAACCAGGCTCTGGTAACTACTAATCTTCTGTTTACCTGTATGAACTTACATTTTCTAGATGGCTGAGAGAAATAAAATCCTACAATACGTGACCTTTTGTGTCTGGCCTCTCTCATTCCTTTTTGTGGCTGAATGCTATGCCCGTGTACAGAGGGTCACTTTTGTTTATGAATGTGAGACAAGTTGAGGACAAGTTGGTGGATCCTTGGGATGTTTCCCATTTGGGTTCCCATTTCGGTTACGGCTGCTATGAACGTGGGGATAGAACTTTTTGTTACCTTTTGTTTGAACAAATACTTCTAATTCTTTGGCTTATATAGCTAATAGTGGAATTGATGAGACAACCATAAGGCTTTTACCTTTTTCAGGAGCTTTCAGGCTCTTTTTTACAGCTACTTGCTGTTGTTCAGTTGTTCTGCCCCTCAGTTGTGTCTGACTTTTTGCAATCCCATGGACTGCAGCACCCCAGGCTTCCCTTTCCTTCACCATCTCTCAGAGTTTGCTCAAACTCATGTCCATAGAGTTGGTGATGCCATCCAACCGTGGCGTCCTCTGTTGTCCCCTTCTCCTCCTGCCTTCTATCTTTCCCAGCATCAAAGTCTATTCCAATGAGTTGGCTCTTTGCATCAGGTGGCCAAAGTATTGGAGCTTCAGTTTCAGCATCAGTCCTTCCTGTGAACATTCAGGGTTGATTTCCTTTAGCTTTGACTGGCTTGATTTCCTTGCAGTCCAGGGGAATCTCAAGAGTGTTCTCCAACACTGCAGTTCGAATGCATCAATTCTTCAGCGCTCAGCCTCCTTTATGGTCCAACTTTCACGTCCATACATGACTACTGGAAAAACTTTGTCTATATGGACTTTTGTCATCAAAGTAATGTCTCAGCTTTTTAATTCACTGTCTAGGTTTGCCATAGCTTTTCTTTCAAGGAGCAAGCATCTTTTAATTTCATGGCTGTAGTCACCATCTGCAGTGGTTTTGGAGTCCAAGAAAATAAATCTGTCACCGTTTCTATTGTTTCCCCATCTATTTGCCATTAAGTGATGGGACCAAATGCCATGATCTTAGTTTTTTGAGTGCTGAGTTCTAAGCCAACTTTTTCACTCTCCTCTTTCACTTTCATCAAGAGGCTCTTCAGTTCCACTTTGCATTCTGCCATAAGTGTGGTGTCATCTGCATATCTCAGGTTATTGGTATTTCTCTTGGTAGTCTTGATTCCAGCTTGTCCTTCATCCAGTCCAGCATTTCCCATGATGTATTCTGCATATAAATTAAATAAGCAGGGTGACAATATACAGCCTTTATGTACTCCTTTCCCAATTTAGAATCAGTCAGTTATTCCATGTCTGGTTCTAACTGTTGCTTCTTGACCTACATATAGGTTTTTCAGGAGGCAAGTAAGATGGTCTGGTATTTCTGTCTCTTTAAATTTTTCTGTAGTTTCTTGTAATCCACATAAGGAAAGGCTTTAGCATAGTCAATGAAACATAAGTAGATGTTTTTCTGGAATTCTTTCCATGATCCAGTGGATTTTGGCAGCTTAATCTCTGATTCTTCTGCCTTTTGTAAATCCAGCTTGTAAATCTGAAAGTTCTCGGTTCACATAATGTTGAAACCTAGCTTGAAGGATTTTGACCATTACCTTGCTAGCATGTGAAATGAGTGTATTTGTGTGGTATCTTGAACAGTCTTTGGCATTTCCCAACAGTAATGTACAGGGATCCCAATGCCTCTACATCCTCATAAATATGTTTTATTTTTCACCTAAAAAAAATCTACTTACCCATCTTTTTTTTGTGTGTGACATCATGTGGTGGCTTTTCCTTGTATTTCCTTAATGACTAATGATGTTAAGCTTATTTTCACGTCCTTATGGCACATTTGTATATCTTGTTTGGAAACATTTGTATTCACATTCTATGCTCATTTCTCATTCGGATTCCTCGGCTACTTGTTGAGTTGTAAATGTTTTTCATGTGTTCTGGATACTAGACCTTTATTAGATATATGCATACCACAAGATTCTTATCCTATTTTCTAGGTTGTCCTTTCACTGTCTTGTTCATGTTCTTTGATATAGAAATATTTTTGATTTTTATGAAATTCAATGTATTGTAATTAACTTCCAATTAAAATAAATAGATTAAAAAATACATAAATATATATGTGTAAAAATAAATTAAAAAAAGAAATAAAAAGAAATTCAATGTATCTGTTTCTTCTTTTGTTACTTATGCTTTTATCATCATATTTATGAATCCATTGCCAAATGAAGGTTATGAAGATTTACCCCTTCTGAGGACTGAATTATGGACCCCCCCATATTTCCACATGTTTAATGTCTAAGCCCCATTACTTCAAAATGTGGTTGTTTTTGGTGACAGGACCTTAAGGTCAGCAGAGGTCATATGGTTAGACCCTAATGAGTCTGACTGGTATCCTAGACAAAAGTATACTTGGTGACAGGAAGACACGCCAGAGATGGGTATACACTGGAGGAACGATCATGTAAGGATGCAGGGAGAAGCTCGCCATCTGCAAGCCAGGAGAGCCCTCACAAGAAACCAAACCTGCTCACACCTTGTTCTTGGACTTCTAGTTTCCAAAGGTGTCAGCAAATAAATTTGTGCTGTTTAAGCCATCGGTCTGTGGTATTTTGTGATAGCAAGCCCAGCAATCTAATATACCCTTGTATTTGTTCTAAAAGTTTTATGCTTTTAGCTCTTACAGCTAATTCTTTATCCATTTAACGTCTGTATTTGGCATAATGTAAGAGTCCAACTTTATTCTATTGCATATGTATATCCTGCTGTCCTCATACCATTTTGGGGAAAAGATTCCCACTTCTCACCACTTAATGATCTGATATCCCAGGGGAAAATCAATTGAGGGTAGATATCTGGGTTTATTTCCAGACTCCCTGTTCTATTCTGTTGATCTGCATGTCTTTCATTATCTCAGTACGACACTGTCTTGATTACTGTTGCCATGGTACATGGGTTGGGTTGAAACTGACACAGGGTAGTGGAATCTTCCAATTTTCTTTTTCAAGATTGTCTTAGCTATTTCTGGTCTCTTGTAATTGCACATGAATTTTAGGACCAGCTTTTTTTTCTGCCAAAAAAGGTCACTGTCATTTTGAAAGTGATTGCTTGCTTTTCATCTGTGTGCTGCTGCTGCTGCTGCTGCTGCTAAGTTGCTTCAGTCGTGTCCGACTCTGTGCGATCCCAGAGATGGCAGCCTACCAGGCTTCCCCGTCCCTGGGATTGTCCAGGCAAGAACACTGCAGTGGGTTGCCATTTCCTTCTCCAATGCATGAAAGTGAAAAGTGAAAGTGAAGTCGCTCAGCCGTGTCCGACTCTTAGCAACCCCATGGACTGCAGCCCACCAGGCTCCTCCATCCATGGGATTTTCCAGGCAAAAGTACTGGAGTGGGGTGCCATTGCCTTTTCCCTTTCATCTGTAGACCTCATTATATAAGATTCCCATCTGTATATTAAGACCTCAAATTTTCAATGCTGCCTTAATGCCTTTGAGACTCGTATTACTCCACTGGCCCAACTCTGCTTTCTCCTGCTCTCACCTGCAATGCCCCCTTCCTTGTGGGAAGACTACCCCACTCAGCTGATTCTCCCCTGTCAACCAGACTAGCTGTACCGGACCCATTCCCCCAGCCACCAAGTTCTACTTCCCTGCCAGCCAGTGCAGTATTCCAATAGGACAATCATCTCCTCGTGTGGGAACGTGGGTGTGCCCCATCCTCTTGTTACTACAACATTTATTTCCCATGGTCCCTGCAGGTGAACTCTCCTGTTAAGTCCCACACCCTCATTGTCCTGCTTGGCGTTTCCTGTTGCCACCCGCCCCCCACCCCTGGCCAGCTGTTAGTCCATGAGACTCACAAACAGCTCGCTGTCCATCTGTCCAGTGTTGCATGCTTGGCCATCTCACACTACTTAGGGTAGAGGATCCCTCCTTTATTAGTGCAGTGGATGAGGGAGATCCCAACCATGATGCTGGACAGCTTTAACTCACTTCTCTTTTGCTAACTAAATGTTTTTTTTTTTTTTTTTTTAGTTTAAGGTGAAGGCAACCTGGGTTGAAACTGCCAAAGGTGCCTGGATTGTGCTTTGGCTTGTGCCTATTCTGTTGTCTCTCTCAACCTCAGCCATCTCTTCCCACCCTAACTTATTGTTCTAGCACCTGAGGAGGGAACTATGGGTAATTGACTGTATCCTGGCCTGAGTGGTACTGGGTTGCCCCTGGTGCTTGGCCCCTCCCAGCATGCATTCTGAGGCTAGGGATCATCGATTAATCCATAGAGTGGAAGCCAAGGGAGTGTTCAGCCAATAGTGACAGGGAGTGCTGATGACATCGTTTCTTAACTGCTCCACGGTCAATTCCCACTTTCTGGGGGGCACCCTAGAGACTCTGGAGATAAGAATCCCAGTGTAGTGTGTGTAGGCTGGTCACTGCAGACGGATCATGGAATGCAGTAGCAGGTAGATCATGGGGCAATCATCCAGAAAGGAGCCCACAGGGCAGGTTCAGGTTGGCTTTCTAAAGAGTTGTGGAAAAGCATAGCTCCAGGCCACCCACAATGGAAGAATTGTGAATAATGCTTCCTGGTTGCTTCTCACGTGTGTCCGTGTCAAGCAAGGGTAGCAAACTTTCCTTCTCCTTTGCTGTAACTTCCCTAACACATGTGATTTTCTCGGCGGTGTGCTCTACAGATGTTAATTAGTTCTAGCGGTTCCTTCCTTAATTTCATTATTGGTCTTCTGTCTGTCTGCCTATCCCTCATTGAAAATAGAGTATTGAAGTCTCCAGGTTTATTGTTTTATGTATTCTGGGAGTCTGTTAGGACTATATGGATGAATAACTGTTACATCTCCCCTTACTGATCCTTTTATTAACACAGAAATCCGTTTTTGGCATTCTGTTTAAAAAAAAAAAAAACACTCTTGTTAAAATCTATTTCATCTGATATCAGTATAGCCACTGCATCTATCACTTTAGGATGATTTGCATGGAATACCATTGTCCATCCTTTTGTTTTCAAACTATCTGTCTTTGGATACAAGGCAAGGCTCTTGTAGATAACATATAGTGGGTAACATTTGTTATTAATCCCCTTTGCCAATCTGTCTTTTCATAGAAAAGTTTTATACATTGGTATTGTGGTGATTACTTCCAAGGAAATATTTTTCCTGACATTTTCTTACTTTCCACATGCCATACCTTTTTGGTTCCTTCATTCCTCAATTACTGTCTTTTTCCTGTGATTAATTGAATTTTTCTAGTGTACAAAGTGACTATCACTCTTTGTCTTTACTTACTTTTTTTTATTTTTTAAGTTTGGAGCCTTTAAATTTTTTTGTGTTTTTTTTTTTTTTTTTTTGGGAGGCTGGGTGGCTATGCTGTGAATTATACTTAGTATCTTAATTTTAGAATAATCAAGTGTGTATTGTAGTGAGATAGTTTTCATAGTATTCTAAACTCTGCTTCTTCCCAGCTGCGCTATATTCCCTTATTTAGTTATTGTGACAAATATCATGTTTGTACATGGTTTGCACTAACGGTTTTATGGTTACTGCTTTATACATCTCTATTTTAAATCAACATACAAAGAGGAGAGCAAAAAGAGAAGTTACAGGGATTTCCCTGGTGATCCAGTGTTTAGAATCCGCCTTCCAAAGCAGGAGATGAGGATTCAATCCCTGGTCCAGGAACTAAAATGCCACATGTGGTGGAGCAACTAAGCCTGTGGGCCACACCTCCTGATCTGCATGGTCTGGAGCCCGTGTGTCACAACTAGAGAGAAGCACTCATGAGGCAACAAAGATCCTGCTGCAACGAAGACCCAGTGAGGCCATTAATAAATAAATGATTTTTTTTTTAAAGAAGAGTCAGAAAGAAGCCCCAAATGCAGTAATTCTGGCGTTTGCAGTAATACTGCGCATAATCTGTGCAGTTCCCTTGACCTTTGTGGTTTATTTCTTCACATTCCTCCAAATAGGTGCCCAGTGTTGTGTCACTTCACCCTGAAGGACTACTTTATTATTTTCTATCCAGCAGGCTTACTAACTGTGTAATCCCTCAGTTTTTGCTTTTCTTGGAATGAATTTATCTACCTTCCATTTCCCCCACATATAGAATTCTTGGTTGAAAGAAGTTTTCATTTGTTCATTGCCTGTTTTTTAATATATCATTCCAATGTCACCTGTCCTCTATGGTTTCTGTAAAGAAATTGGCACAAATCTTACTGAGGATTACTTGTACTGTGAAGAGTTGTATCTATTGCTTCCAATGATCATACACCATGAATTGTGTGATTCCATTTCTAGTAAAAGTCCAGAAGAGACAAATATATAAAAAAAGCAACTAGTGCTTTCCTATGGCTCAGAGGGTGGAAAATTGAGTGTGTCTGCTAATGGATAAAGGAATTACTGGAAGAAATGAAATGTTCTGGAATTAGATAGTAGTGTTGATTGCATAATTATATAAATAGCATAAAAAACCATTGATTTGTACACTTTAAATGGTATATATTATGATAGACATTATTTCTCAATAAACTGTTATAAAATGTTATTGATACAGTATAATCATCCATTTAATAGCAATACATTTGACAATTTAGGTAGATCAAAAAATTCTAAACCTAAGAAAAATGCAACCTTAACCCTAGAATTGATAAAAGCTGAAATAAAAAGCTTCTTTTTATTAAAAATTTGAATAACTCTTCACAAACTTCCAAACACCCCTCTATTTCCATATATTCACATAGGTGAATTCTATCACATGCTCAAGAAAAAAATAGCATCCATTCTTTAGAAATTTTCAGAAAATGAAGCTGGTGTGGGAGGTGATTACTACCCAGGTTGTTAATGAAGTTTATTGACATCTGAAAAGGACAGTTTTTAAAACTTCAAAATTACACTCAAATGTCATTCTTGAATATAGTCACAAAATCAGCATGGCGATACATAAAATGATATGACATTTTGACATATCATTATGTCAAAGTACATTATGACAAAGCAGAGATTATCCCAAGACTACAAGATTGGTTTCATGTTTTTAAGAAATCAGTCAATGGCAGGCTTCAACTCCTGTTCCACATACGAGGAGATTGGACGTTGCCACGCCATCCTAACTGCAAGTTAAAAGTTGAACACACTGAAAAGTCAGCAACTCATCTTAGATTCATAGAGAAGAGAGATCATAGGCCAAACTGCTCCCTGAACATTGGAGGGACAAGTGAACACAGAGAATCCTAACTTAGCAAAGCAAAAATTCAAGGTCAGAAACCTCTGCAGGAACCAGCGGTGTGGACAAGTCTGTGAGTTAACAACCCCAGGATGACCCAGTTATAGGAGTTCTCCACACTTTTGTTTTACCTCTAGGAACTTAGCCAGGTTCTCACAGTACAATAAATATGTCACTGTGAAAACTTCTCATGCTTCCAGCAGGAGAGGGAAAGAGGGGAAACGGAATCATTTTTAAATGTGCCAGGGCACTCTGTTCTTCTTAACAATGTTTGCCCTCATGCTTAGAGCCCAACCTAACCATGTAAAATTGTGTATAAAGCTCTTGGCTCAAGAAAAGACTGCATACACTTGGATCTCAAGCTAAGAACAATATCAAATAATTTTAGAACTGATCAAACAAGTAGACTACTGTCTAGATCCCACTTTCCTCAGTGGGTGGCCCATATTTGGGCCAGATATGAATAGCACTGCAAAGACTTTGAAATTTTACCTGAGACTGCAACAAAAAATTAGGATAAAAATTTGTGGTCTGAACCTAAAACAAAACAAAACTAAACAAACAAACAAAAAATAAACACACTCCTTAGTATTAAGTCAGATACCATGTCTAACAATATAATACTAAAATGTCTAGGATAAACTTAAAATTAATTGGTGTATGAAGAACCAGGAAAAAGTTTAAAAGTTACAAGCTAAAATTCAAACAAGAGAGACAACTTCAGGATGATGCAAGTATTGGAATCACCAGAAAAATATATTAAAGCAGCTATTATAACCATACCACCTGAAGTAATGACTGTTGCTTACAAACTAAACCAAAAATTAAATATGATTCTTTGGGACTTCCCTGGTGGCTCAGTGGTAAAGAATCCGCCTGGTAATGCAGGAAACACGGGCTAAATCCCTGATCTGGGAAGATCCCATATGCCTCAGAGCAACTAAGACGATGGGCCACAACTATTTAGCCTGTGCTCTTGAGTCCAGGAACCACAACTACTGAATCCCATGTGCCCTAGAGCCTGTGCTTGGCAACAAGAGAAGCCACTGCAATGAGAAGCCCACGCCACTGCAACTAGAGAGTAGCCCCTCCTACTTGCCCTAACTAGAGAAAGCCCCCCTAGCAACAAAGATCCAACACAGCCAAAAATAAATAGATAAGTAAATAAATACCATTGTCTGATCTCTCAACCTCTATACACACACATGAACAAACACACAAATGTAGGCACGCATGTATACAAATACACATGTATGCATATAAGTACATGTAAACACATATGTACATATACAAAGAGTTATGCATATATATATATCCACAAAGATGTATATATAAATATAGATGCAAATGCACAACACACACACACACATTAGAGATCAGTATCAAAGCAAAAACTTCAGCATGCATTTCAGTGTGGCATTGAAACCATCATCAATCAAATTCAGCCACAACGTATGTATGCAGCTTTCTGAGTATTCAGAAAGTTCCACCAAACTTAGTAGAGACAAATAAAGAGGACATACACAAATGTCATTTTTTCTATATTATGATCTTTTACTTTTATCTAGTTTGTTTCACTTTTTCTATTTCATATTCAGTGCTCCCATTTCAGTTAGTTTATGCTTTCCAATTTCTCGCTTTCTTCTTTTGTTTGATGGTCTTTCTCAAGCCTTTATCAAGTGTAGTAGAAAAGCTTTTGCATGCATATATGTAAATAGTATGTATAGTGTATATATATATATAATTTTTTTAGAAAACTTAAGAATTTTTGCCTAACTAAAATTTTTGACATTTTTATTCCACTTGTTTGACTTAGAATGAATAGAATGCTACATCTCTAGTTTAAAAAAAGATATGCAACAAGCAAAAAAGGTTTAGGTGGCTCAGATGGTAAAGAATCTGCCTGCAATGTAGGAGACCCAGGTTCGATCCCTGGGTTGGAAAGATTCCCTGGAGAAGGGAATGGCAACCCATTCCAGTATTCTTGCCTGGAGAATCCAATGGACAGAGGAGCCTGGCAGGCTACAGTCTACGGGGTCGCAAAGAGTGGACAGGACTTAGCGACTAACACATTCCCAGGGAACTATAATCAATAACTTGTAATAACCTATAATAGAAAATAATCTGAAAAATAATATATGTGTATATGTATAACTGAATCACCTTGCTGTGTACCTGAAACGTTGTAAGTCAGCTAAAGTTCAATAAAATATATATATATATATATATATATATATTAAGAAAAAAAACCAAATGTAGTCTTTTTTTAAAAATCAGTTTCACTGTGGGTTTTTTCCCTCAAAATGGGATTGTTCAATGCAAGCCATTCTATAACTTGTCATCATTATACAACTTGATATCATCTCATACTTCTTTCTCCAAAGGGATGTGAATGAATACTTACATTCTTCCCTTCAACCTCATCTTCTTAACATCTGTGTTATCATTCTGTTGTTTAGAAAACATATTTTGTATGAATGAAAAACTTTAAAGTTTATTAAGGCTAATTTTCTGATCTAATATAAGGTCTGTCCTGGAGAATGTTCCATGTTCATTTGAGAAGAATGTGTATTCTGCTGCTGAGTAAAGTCCTTTATAGATGTCTGTTAGATCTAACTAATTAATAGCGTTGTTCAAGTCTTCTACTCTCTGGTTGCTCTTCTGCCCAGCTGTTCTATTCATTTGTGAAAGTGGGTTGTTGAAGATTCCAATTATTATTGTTGAATTATGTACTTTGCCTTTAAATTGTGTCAGTTTTTCTTTCATGGATTTTGGCACTCTCTTGTTAGGTGCATTTATATTCATAATTGTTTTGTCTTTTCTATGAATTGGCCCTTTAATCATTATTAATGTTTATCTATTTTTCTATCCTTTAACTTTTAACCTATTTTGAATCTAAGGGGTGTCACTTGTAGACAGCATGTCATTGGATTATTGCTTTTTAATTCTATTCTACAAATACCTAACTTTTCATTGGAAGATTTAGTACATTTATATTAAATATAATTAATGATAGGGTAGGATTTATGTTTACCATTTTGTTCTTTTTGTAAACTATTTTTTATTGGAGTATAGTTGCTTTACAATGTTGCATTAGTTTCTGCTTTTCAGCAAAGTGAATCAGTTATACGTATACATGTGTCCCCTCTTTTTTAGGTTTCCTTCCCATTTATGTCACCACAGAGCTGTGAGTAGAGTTCCCTTTGCTATACAGTATATGTTACTGTGTTATACATTAGTTATCTATTTTATACATAATAGTGGATATATGTCAGTCCCAATCTCCCAATTCATTCTACCCTCCTTCTGCCTTGGTATCCATAAGTTTGTCTCTATTTCTGCTTTGCAAATAAGTTCATCAGTATCATTTATTTTGCATTCCACATATAAGTGATTTAATACAATATGTGTTTTTGTCTTTGTAACTTACTTCACTCTGTATGACAGTCTCTAATTCTATCCATGTGTCTGCAAATGGCACTATTTAATTCCTTTTTATGGCTGAGTAATATTCCATTATATATATGCACCACTTCTTCTTTATCCATTCCTCTGTTGATGGACATTTAAGTTGCTTCCATGTCCTGGCTATTGTAAACAGTGCTGCAATGAACACTGAGGTGCATGTATCTTTTTGAATTATGGTTTTCTCTGGGTAGATGCCCAGGAGTGAGATTGCTGGGTCCTATGGTAGTTCTACTTTAGTTTTTTGAGGAAACTCTATATTGTTCTGCATAGTAGCTGCACCAATTTTTTCCTTATATTTTATGTGTTTTGTTCTTTATCCATTTATTTCTTTTTTGGTAAGCAGATATTTTTATTATACAATGTAATTACCTTATTGTCAATTTTACTAGACTTTTCATTAGCTTTTTAAAAAATGTTGTGGAGTATTTTAAAAATAGTTTATTGGTGTATAGTTGATTTACAATGTTAGTTTCAGGTGTATAGCAAAGTGAATCAGTTATACATATATCCACTTTTTTTTAGATTCTTTTCCCATATAGGCCATTTAGAGTATTAAATAGAGTTCCCTGTGCTATATAGGAGGTCCTTATTAGTTATCTATTTTAGGCACGGTACTGTGTACATGGCATCTGGTCCCATCACTTCATGGGAAATAGATGGGGAAACAGTGGAAACAGTGTCAGACTTTATCTTTTTGGGCTCCAAAATCACTGCAGATGGTGACTGCAGCCATGACATTAAATGACGCTTACTCCTTGGAAGAAAAGTTATGACCAACCTAAACAGCATATTGAAAAGCAGAGACATTACTTTGCCAACAAAGGTCCGTCTTGTTAAGGCTATGGTTTTTCCAGCGGTCAGGTATGGATGTGAGAGTTGGACCATAAAGAAACCTGAGCGCTGAATAATTGACACTTTTGAACTGTGGTGTTGGAGAAGACTCTTGAGAGTCCCTTGGACTGCAAGGAGATCCAACCAGTCCATTCTGAAGGAGATCAGCCCTGGGACTTCTTTGGAAGGAATGATGCTAAAGCTGAAACTCCAGTACTTTGGCCACCTCATGCGAAGAGTTGACTCATTGGAAAAGACTCTGATGCTGGGAGGGATTGGGGGCAGGAGGAGAAGGGGACGACAGAGGATGAGATGGCTGGATGGCATCACCGACTCGATGGATGTGAGTCTGGGTGAACTCCGGGAGTTGGTGATGGACAGGGAGGCCTGGCGTGCTGTGATTCATGGGGTCGCAAAGAGTCGGACACAACTGAGCGACTGAACTGAATTGAACTGTGTACATGTCAATCCAATCTCCCAATTTATCCCTTCCTTCTTATCTTTCTGTTATTTTCTTAATGGTTGCCTTAGGTATCATAATTAATATTTTAGCTAAAGCATTCTAAGATGGAGTAATACCAACATAATTTCAATGGCAAACAAAAGCTTTGTAACTACTAGCATTTTCTCTTTTCTTAAGGGTACTATTGTCTTATAAATTATATCTGTACATATTAGAAACTCATCAATGCAGTTTCATGATTACTTTTTCCTATAGGAAATCATATGAGAAAACGAATCATATGAGAATCACTGAATCATATGAGAAAACAAAAATCTCCATATCCTCTGTCTTTAAATTACTTATCCAGTTACATTTCTTGGTGCTTCTTATCTCTTCATGCAAATTCGGGTTATTTTCTAGGATCCTTTCTTTTCATCTTGAAAGATTCCCTTTCATATTTCTTGTGGGACAGGTCTACTAGTGAATCTCTAAGTATTTGTTTATCTCTGAAAGTCCTACTTCTTCTTCAGTTTTGAAGGATAGCTTTTCTAGATATAGATTCCTTAATTCACAGTCTTTTTCTTTCAATACATCATTACACTACCTCTGAGTCTTCCTGGATCTTGCTGAGAAGGAAGTATCTCTTATAGGTGATGAGTTGCCTTTTTCTTGTTGCTTTCAAGATCTTCTCTTGGTCTTGGGCTTTGAAAGTTTGATTATACCATGTCCAGCTGTGTCTTTCTCAGAATGTATCCTACTTGGATGCTACTGAATTTCTTGAGTGTATATATTAATATTTTCAACTATTTTAGTAAGTTTAGTGATAATTTCTTCATATATTCTTTCTGCCCATTCCTCTATCTCCTTTATTTCTGAGGCTACCATTATGTGTATGTTGATATGCTTGATTCTTGTCCCATAGATCTGACTCTGTTCTGTTTTCTTCACTTGTTTTACCTTTTCTGTTCCTCAATTTGTATAATGTTAGTAGACCTACCCTAAATCTGCTATTGACCTCCAATGGGAAGTTTTTCATTTCAATTATTGTACTTTCAATTTCAGAATTTCTATTTTCTTCTTATTCTTTTTTAAAAAAATATATTCTTGTTGATATTCTATATTTGGTGAGATACATTTCTCAAATTTAACTTTCATTACGTAGACATACTTTCCTGTACTTATTTGAATATATTTATAACAGTTGATTTAAAGTCTTTATTTGGTAAGTTCAATGTCTAGGCTTCATCAAGAATGGTTTATATGACTGTTTTTTTTTCCTGTTTTCATGAGTCATTCTTAGTTGGTTCTTTTCACGTTTTATATAGTTCTATTGTTTTGATTGTTATTTTTTCAAGTTAGATATTTAAAATAATACATTGTGGGACTTTTCTGGTGGTCCAGTGGTACACCTCCCAGTGCAAAGTACATGGGTTTGATCCCTGGTCAACGAAGACTACACACCCTGCAGGGCAACTGAAGCCACGTGCAGCAACTGCCAGAGCCCACCAAGCTGCAACTACTGAGCCCATGTGACATAGATACTGAAGCCTGAACACCCTAGAGCATGTGTTATGCAACAAAACGAATCCATTGCAATGAGAAGCTCATGAGCTGCATTTGCCACAGCTAGAGAAAGCCTGTGAGCAGCAATGAAGACTCAGCATAGCCAAAAATAAAAATAGATAATAATAAATTTAAAAAACATTGTGGAAACTCCATCAAAAAATGGGCCAAAGAACTAAACAGACATTTCTCCAAAGAAGACATACAGATGGCTAACAAACACATGAAAAGATGCTCAACATCTCTCATTATCAGAAAAGTGCAAATCAAAACCACAATGAGGTACCATCTCATGCCAGTCAGAATGGCTGCCATCAAAAGGTCTACAAACAATAAATGCTGGAGAGGGTATGGAGAAAAGGGGATACTCTTGCATTGTTGGTGGGAATGCAAACTAGTACAGCCACTATGGAGAAGAGTGTGGAAATTCCTTAAAAAACTGGAAATAGAACTGCCATATGACCCAGCAATCCCACTGCTGGGCATATACACTGAGGAAACCAGAGTTGAAAGAGACACGTGTACCCCAATGTTCATTGCAGCATTGTTTACAATAGCTAGGAATGGAAGCAACCTAGATGTCCATCGGCAGATGAATGGATAAGAACGTTGTGGTTTATATACATAATACACAGCTATTAAAAAGAACACATTTGAGTCAGTTTTAATGAGGTGGATGAAACTGGAGCCTATTACACAGAGTGAAGTAAGTGAGAAAGAAAAACACCAATATAGTGTATTAATGCATATATATGGAGTTTAGAAAGATGATAATGACAACCCAATGTGCAAGACAGCAAAAAAGACACAGATATAAAGAACAGACTTTTGGACTCTGTGGGAGAAGGCGAGAGTGGGATGATTTGAGAGAATAGCAGTGAAACATGTTTATTACCATATGTGAAATAGATGACCAGTCCAAGTTCTATGCATGAAACAGGGCACTCAAAGCTGGTGCACTGGGATGATCCAGAGCGATGGGATGGGGAGGGAGATTTGGGATGGTGAGACACATGTACACCTGTGGCTGATTCATATCAATGTATGGCAAAACCCACCACAATATTGTAAAGTAATTAGCCTTTAATTAAAACAAATAAATAAGTAAGTAAGTAACCTTATAAACATCTCCTTATGATAAAGGGACACTGTGTGTATTGAGCACCAGTGAGGACTCTCAATAAGAGATGAGACAATTACACACCTACTTTACTCACTTGGAAGTCATAATGGAGATCTTAACTTTGGCAAAGGATGAAATGATCCATGTGTTTTAGTCAAAAATATCCTTTATTAATTTCTTATAGTAATAGGGATTTGGGAATTCTTGCCCATAGCAGAGTATGAAGGTAGGAATCCATAGTAATGAGATGAGAGACATTCATCAAGATGGTGGAAAAAGAAGTTGTGGAGGTCACCTCTCCCCATGAACATACCAAATACATCTACGTGTGGGACAATTCTCACTGAAAACTAATTGGAAACTGGCGGAAACACTCCTGTATAAGCCAGGCTATAACAATGATACACACATCATCAGGTAGAAAAGGAAGAGAAGTGATTGGGTCCGGACATATGCCTCTGGGAAGAGACTCAGAGGAAAAGGATGATTACATGGGCAGACACCTGCCCTGGGGAGTGAGTAATTTGAGCCAGAGACTGGGCGCCTCTGTCCTGGAGTTCTACATGGAGGAGAAAAACCTCTTACTGGTTCGAGGACTGCTGCAACAGATAGAAGGACTGTGGAAGCCTGGACTCTGCTGGTGAAGAGTGCACGTGTACTGACTTGCCCCCAGGCAGGGTGCAAAGTGTTCTGCCCTAGCTGCTGCCAGCTGTCGGGTGACTACCTAGCCACAAGCCCCAGCCTTGCAAATGCTCTGCTCACTCCACATCACAGTTTGGCGCTGGATCTGGGGCAGACATGACTGGGCACAAGACTGGATCATGGAATGCAGAGGCTATGGAGTCCCTGGGTGGAGCCTGAGTTGCACCGTAGGGGCTATTGTTAGCACATACTCAAAGAGTGCCTCAGAAGCAGCCCAGATCTTGGATAGCAGCCGCTTTACCACAACTTGCCCCTGATACATGCTAAGATTTCATTCAGGCACTGCCTGCTCTGACCAGTGGTTCCACCACAAGGTGGGGGCATGAGTTGGGGCAGAGGCTGGGAGTGGTAGTTGGCTATGAAGGAATAAATAAGGGTGGGAACATGCACTCAAGGCTGCCTCTGAGTAGAGTCATGGGAACCTGCACAGGCAATGCACTGGACCTTCCTCGGGCAGAGGCCCTGCTTGCTTGAGCACTAACTTCCCTTGGGACAGGGGTTCCAGTGCAGGAAGAGGGAAAAGTAAATACACACTTAAAGGGAACAGAGTCAACTTGGCTCTGTTCCCAACGAAATTCCCACCAAAAAAGTGTTAGAACTAATAAATGAATTCAGCAAAGTTGCAGAATACAACTATGCTCCAATAAAAAAAATAAATAATAATAGAGTGAATCAATGACCAATGTTTTATTCTTTCAAAAAAAAGTGCTACATTTATTTAGATTGGCCAAGGGAAAAACCGAGGAGATTTTATTTTAAAATATCAGGAATGAAAGAGGTGACATAACAATTGTTAAAAACAAGACAATAGATCCAAAATGGAGTCATTTACGCTAAGCTTCTGGTCATCAAACAGAGACTTAACTTCATTACAGTTTCAACTCTCCCAAAAGTGTAATCTTAAACAAGTCAGTCATAAATCAACTAATCAGCACTAGTTAAACAGTCTTCATAGACCTAGGCCATCCTCTATAGGAAAGTGACCTTGCCACAACCTTTCTGCTTTTTGCTAGCATAACCTCTTAATTCTTGTTCCCTTTTGCCTATAAAAGTCTTTCACTTTGTAAAGCTCCTTGGAACTCCTTTCTGTCTACTAGATGGATGCTGCCTGGTTCATGAATCATTGAATAAAGCTAATAAGATCTTTAAAATTTACTCAGCTGAATTTTGTTTTTTAACACTACCAATGCTACAACATTAAAAGGATTATAAGGGAGTACTATGAAAAAACTGTATGCCAACAAGTTAGATAAACTATATGAAATGTAAAAATTACGGAAAGATACAAAACAATAAAACTGACTCAAAAATCAATAGAAAACCTGAACAGACTTTTCACAAGAGATTGACTTATTAATCCAAGTATTTATCACATGGAAAAACCCAGTATCAGATATTTTCACAGATGTACTCTATATTTAACGAAAGCTTAACATCTTTTAAAAACACTTCCAGTATATGCACTTAACATAGGAGCACTGCAATATGGAAGGCAAATGCTACCAAGTATGAAAGGGGAAATTAACAGTAACACAATAATAGTGGGAGACTTTAATACTGCATTCACACCTATGGATAGGTCAATAAACAGAAAAATTAGCAAGGAAACTCAAACTTTAAATGATGCAATGGACCAGTAAGACCTAATTGATATCTATAGGACATTTGACCCCAAAACAATGAATTTCACCTTTTTCTCAAGTGCACACGGAACCTTCTCCAGGATAGATAACATCCTGGGCCATAAATCTCACCTTGGTAAATTGAAAAAAAATTGAAATCATTTCAAGCATCTTATTTGATCACAGTGCAGTAAGATTAGATGTCAATACAGGAAAACACACACACACACACCACACAGAACACATTCATACATGCTCATTTTACAAACAGAAACATACTCATACATTCAGTCACACATATGGGCATCCCCATCTCAACATGATCACACACTCAAATGTTAACACATTCAACCATGCACACATATTAATGAAATCGTACACATGTATACTCTTACATATGATGGTTTTGTACAAATCACGTGTCCAGTCGTAATGCCCATATTCCATATACACATGCACAAACATCTCTGCATTTTCTCACACACCACGTACCTGCTTGTCACCCCTGAATATGCCTACAAAATTCCACTAAAAGAAATTTGTGCTCTTATGCATATATTCACACATCACTGACACAAGCATCCTCAATTCTCCACACACATGTAAACACACATATTTTGAGACCACCAATGCACACATTCACTCATTCACGACAGATTCCATAAAAGACACACTCATATCTCACATGAACACATTTCCTCATTTACACATATTAGCAAACACTTGAAGGTGAAAGAGGAGAGTGAAAAACCCGACTTAAAACTCAACATTTAGAAAACAAAGATCATGGCATCTGGTCTCATCACTTCATGGCAAATAGATGGGGAAACAACGGAAACAATGACAGACTTTATATTCTTGGGCTTCAAAATGACTACAGATGGTTACTGCAGC